>NC_133205.1:35283012-35305512 GCF_958299795.1 Porites lutea
TTAACCGAGAAGACCTGAGGACGAGGTTGAGTTGTTTTGATTGTGAAAACAAAAATGGCGGACATTTCACCCGTTCAAGAGTAAGAACTAGGCGAAATAATAGCTACAAAGATGGAAAGAACAGCAAGAAGACAACTCGAAGGGCAGCGTGTGCTATTTGGAGAATATTTGTGGAGCTGAACAACCCTAAACGTGCACTATCGAAGGTGAACTTAACATCGATGGAGGTTTGTATTTGTTTTTAACTAGGAATTATTTTGAATGAATAAGAAAACAATTATTGAATTCGGCTTTCGTATCATATGAAGAATTATGGAGATCGAGGAAGGTGTTATCCGCCTCGGCCTACGGCTTCGACGGATTACACCCTCCTCGATCTCCATAATTAACAATTAATGAACTCAGGCTGAGTATCTTTTGAAGAATTATGGTGATCGAGGAGGGTGTTTATCCGTCGAGGCCGTAGCCGAGGCGGATAACTCCCTCCGAGATCTCCATAATTCTTGATCTGATTCGAAAGCCGAATGCAATAATTATTTTTGTTTATTCGAAATAATTCCTAGTTTAAAAACAAGCTAAAACATACTTACCTTCATCGATCCATTGATGCTAAGTTCATTTTCGATAGTGCACGTCTAGGGTTGTTCAACTTCGCAAATATTCTCCCAGATGTCGCCCTTTGAGTTGTCTTCTTGCTGTTCTTGCCATGTTTGTAGCTAATATTTCGCCTAGTTCTTACTCTTGAAACGAGTGAAATGTCCGTCATGTTTGTTTTCACAACCAAAACAACTCAACCTCGTCCCCAGATTTTCTCGGTTAACGGTGCATTAACCTGCAAGAAAGCTGCACTTTTGACGTCATCGGTTCATTAAACGCAAAATTCTTCCAAATTTGGTCATCAGTAGCTGGTTATGGTGAATTATGCGAGTGCTTTTAGCCAATCAGAATCGGGGAAATATTTTGAATGAATAATAATTCATCATAAGATACTGAGCCTCATTCATTAATTGTTAAATATGCTCTACTGGAACGTTTTCAAAACGTAGAGCTGTACATAAAATTTTTAGAACATTGGACATTCCAGTCTTTTGCGATGTCTCCCAGTCCCCTTACTGATAAATATGACGGACGGTATTTTATGAATCAGAATACCATAACAGTCAGAGAAATATTGCAATCTTCATCGTACGGGTTATGTAGGGCAACCACTTTGAAATCACGGTAAAATCACGGTAAAAATACCGTATAAGCTTATTTTTTTTTTAATTTCGTTCCAATTCTTTCAACAGAGAAATTATCAAAGGTTCTATGATGACGATTGCGATAAACGCCCTACACCAGACTGTATGACAAACCAGCCTTGCATAACAGATGAGTCCAAACTGCCTAAAAGCAACACTACAACAGACACTGAGAGTGATATAAAGCATGGTTCTCAAGAACTAGTAAGCTGTAATGACTCCGCCAGGCTGGATAAGACGATGGGAACAGCTATCCAAAATGTCCATTTTTATCAAAATGTTTCGTTCGAAAATGACGATGATAAAGGAAAGGGTTCAGCGGATCATCATGTCAAATCTGTTGGACAAAGCTCAATTTGTGTCCCTGGAAATAGTTCCGAGGAAGACAGCTCACATAGGTCAGAATTCTCGGCTAAAGATGTTCTTTGTTTTGGCTGGCAGATAGCACAAGGGATGGTAAGCTATTATTTTTAGCTCAAGCATCCTAAATCCGCCCATAGACTGAAGTTAAATTATCATAGTGCGTTTTTATATGGAAAGAGAAAAGTGTCTTTAGAATTTGTTTTAAATTTAGAAGGATGACTTTTTGTTTTATTGCTCTTATTTAATAAAATGATGTGACCATAATACAGGAATAGCACAAAACCAAGCAAAATACAACCACTTAAAACAATGATCTTTCCTACATCTTGGGAAGGGGTGGAGAGCAAATACGATATGTAAAACAGCTTTGGTTCTCACATTTTCCTTTTAAGTGGTAGGGATAGTTAAATCAAGGATTGTGAAGTGACTTAACTCTTGAGTTAACTTAACTCTTATCGCGCGTCGTTTAAGCCCCTAATTGAGCAAATTTATTTAGCAAGAAATAAGATTAAAAAAAAATTTTATTATCTTAACTATGATCCAGTCAAACAAAATCTTACTAAGTTAACCTGATTTTGGTTTATTGGGGGAGGAGGAGAGAAGCTATGAAGGTTAAAACACTTTTGCACCTCTGTCCAACACACAGAATTCCTCGTGTAACACAGGAAAAACTCCGATGGGCCAAGTGCAATAAATACTACTTAAAAGATAAAAGAAATACATTTTCCCCTTCTGTAAAGACCTTTCCGATTCAAGTTTGTTTGATGACTGTCGCATTCGCTATGGTATGGGGGCATAACAAAGTCAAGTAAAATTATTTTTACAAAATTGCTTGGGGCAAAATACAAGGAAATGAGGTTTTACCACCATTTGACCATTCACTTTTAATCTTCACAGCATAAGATATCGGCACGCGCAAAAGGATCACATTACTGCACAATAAATAGGTATTCCTGTGTTCAGTGAGGTGCAATTCAGCTAAATTTCCCAGTGTGATGAAAATTACGTGTGGCCTTCTGTCCTAGTTGAAGTGAAGGTTGAATTTAATGCTAACGTTATGGGGAGTTGATATAAGAATACTTGTATTTATTATCTTCTCTTTCCAATCGCAGAGTTTCTTGTCAAGTGAAGGATTTGTCCATCGTGATTTAGCAGCTCGAAATATACTTCTTGGTGAGGATAGAAATGTGAAAATATCTGACTTTGGTTTGATGCGACAAGTTGATCAGGAGGTTTACAAACTGAAGAAAGGGAAAAAAATACCATACAAGTGGATGGCACCCGAGGCGATCTTTGAAAGTGAATATACAACCCAAAGCGACGTGTAAGTGTTGTAGAGTAAGCTGGGTGTAGAGTCGTGATTTGCGACTAATGGGTAGCTATGTCATTGGTAGAATATGATGACGTGGAAAACAAGAAATTAGCTGAATGAATTTTGACGTTGCCATGTTCCCACCAATGACAAGGCTCGAACCTTCCCTATAGAAAGCAAACACAACACACGATCCCCAGATTAGGTCTGACGAGGGGGTAACACTCTAAACATCAGCTTCTACATCCCCCTACGGCAGCCAATCTAGCAACCAGTTATCAACTCAGTTGATAAAACCAAATCTAAATCATAAAAATCTGCTCAAAGCGGAATTAAGACGACTAAAGATTAGTCTTAAAGATATTAACGATTCCTCTACTACTCCTACATTTAGCTTAATAAATTTTCACGTTGCCATGTTCCCACCCATGGCAAAGCTCCAACCTCTCCTATAACAGCCAAACACAACCCACAATCCCCAGATTCGTTCTGAAAAAGGGCTACCGCTAAAAACGTCAGCTTCTTTATCTCCATACAGTGGCCAATCTACCAGTTATCACAGACATTTATTATCCTACTTTTTGAAGAATTATGTAAGTTTTCGTCAGTGAAAATGATGTTTACGTACCTGTAAATAAAAAAGCTGGGCACTTGAAACGTCAGGACGTTAATACCAGGCTTTTCTGAAGACCTGGACGAAGCTGACGTCATGTTCGTAAGACAGAAATCATCGATATGGAACCAAGCAGATTTTGAATGAACGTCGTCGCTTTTCTAGAGACGAGGCTGTCAGATTAAGGATCTGTCATGGAAAGAAATTTTCTCTTTTCCTGGCAAAGAAAATCACCAGATGAGACCGGGGAACAAGGCGTTGGTTTTTACGGTCAGGAATACACTGCTGGGATCCATCGCCTGATCTGCAGATGGAAGCGAAAGAATTTTCTCGCTACAACTCCACTCATCAGTGGTTCTGGTATCTCTGATCACTGCCTATGCCCCGATTCTGTCATCCCCTGGGGAAGCGAAGGATAAATTATACCACGAACTGGCAATCACCATCAAGGGAATCACTGAGAAAGAGCTACTAGCTGTTCATTCTCGATTACTTCAACGCCAGAGTAGGTGCTGATCAAAGGTCATGGCCCACTTGCTAGGATCATTTCGGCATTGGAAAGATGAGCAAAAACAGCCAAGGCCTTCTAGAGCTATGCCTTCATCACAGACTCTGTTTCAGGAACGCGTTCTTCAATAACAAGCCCCATCGCAGTCTCCTGGAGACACCCAAGATCTAGGCACCGGCACCAGTTTGACCTGATTCTCACCAGACATCAGTCATCGGAGTGCTGAATGCGATACGAATCCCTCCGTGGTGTGCAGCAGAGCGAAATTGCCATCAAAGTAACTGTATCACACAAAAAATGAGGGGAGGCTTCGCTTTGACCTGAGCAAATCCCGTGAACAAGGTAAAGTCGATCGAGGAATTTGCATGTGCGCTTGAGGAATCTTTTCCAGGTGCGCACAATGGTAACGCATGTGATTGTTGGGAAAACTTCAACAATGCTGCCTTCTCCATTTCCAGTAGGAAGACCAACAAGACTGCTGACTGGTTTGACTCCCACACCGAGGAGATGACACTAGCCAGTGAGGAAAAGAGGAGAGCCCTGGCAGCATACAAAGCCTGTCCGACTAAACAAAACCTGCAGGCCCTCCGAGCCGCTTGCAGCAAACAACGGACGAAAAATTTGATTTGAACCAAATTTACTCTTTACAAGTTTGGTGCAAAAAAAGTGCACACCACGGTTAAATCAAGGGCAAAGATAGTAAATGCTGCATTTGCCCTCGAATTTACAACCGCAGGTGAACTGCCATGCAAATGCGGTATTTACCATCTTTGCCTTTCATTTCCCACTAGTTTTCACTTTTTTGCCCCGGGGTAAATTTTTGTAAATCCAATTTTTCGTGCATTGAAAGTTCAGCGGACCGCCAGGAGGTGTGCAAACGACTACTGGCTTAAACTTTGCCATCAGATACGGTCAGCAGCTGATACAGGCAACATCAAGGAGATGCATGATCGGTATTAAGCAGGCCTTAGATCCAACAAAGATGACAGTTGCCCCTCTGAAGTCCGCCACAGGAGAGCTCATCCCAGATCAGGCGAAGCAGATGGAACGCTAGGTGCAGCAATACTCAGAGTTATACTCCAGACAGATTGTGGTAACAGAATAAGTAATGAACGCTATCAAGTGCCTTTCTGAGTTGTAGGAGCTTGACAGTGATCCAGCCCTTGAAGAATTAAACAAGGATCTTGACTTCCTTGACTCTGGTAAAGCACCTGGAAATGAAAGCATCCCTGCCGAAGTCCTGAAGTGCTGCAAAGGAAATATTATTAATCTGTGAGCTGCATAAAATGCTTTGTCCCTGACTTACCACAGGACACGAGGGATGCAAACATCGTCACCCTGTAGAAAGACAGGACATCTGCATCTCTCTCCTTAGCGTCACAGGGAAGCTTTTCCCCCAAATGCATTGAAAAGGCTCCAGGTTTTGGCGGAGAGATTCTACACAGAATCGCAATGTGGCTTCCAAGCCAACAGGTCAACCATTGATGTGGTGTTCTCCATCCAACAGCTGCAGGAGAACTGCAGGGAACAACGGTAACCACTCTTCGTAGCATTCATAGACCTCGCAAAGGCTTTTTACCTGGTAAGCAGAGACGGCCTACTTAAAATTCTGCCCAAGATCGGATGTCCACCCAGGCTCCTCAGGACCATTAGATCTTTCCGCAAGGACTTGAAGGGCACTGTGCTCTTTGACGGTTCAACATCAGACCCCTTCAACATTCGAAGTGAAGTGAAGAAGGGATGCGTTCTCGCCACGACCTTATTTGGGATTTTCTTCGCTTTCCTACTGAAAAAAGCCTTTGGAGATGCAACAGAGGGAATCTACCTCCAGACCAGGTCAGACTGAAAGCTCTGCAACCTCTCCAGACTAATAGCAAAGTCTAAAGTCCTATAATACCGAAGTTAAAGTAAGTCAATATGCGGATGACACGACACTCATTTTAGATGGAACTGAAGAATCAGTAAGAGCGTCACTGTTACTGATAGAAGCATTTGGGAACATATCTGGCCTAAGGCTGAACAATGAGAAAACAGAGGCCTTGTGGATAGGTTCTAAAAGAAACTGCAACCTGAAACTCTGTCCGGAAAAAAATTTTAAATGGCAAAAGGGAAAGGTCAAAGCACTAGGCGTGTGGCTGTCTACAGATCAACAGTTAACAATCTCTCTCAATTACAACGAGAAATTGGCAAAAATCCAAACTATCTTGGGATGCTGGAAATTTAGAAGACTTAGCTTAATAGGGAAAATAACAGTACTAAAAAGCCTTGTAGCATCCCAATTGGTCTATATACTCACACCTTTGCAAACGAATCACCAAGCGATAAAAGAGATCAACAAGCTTTTTTTCAATTTCTTATGGAACGGCAAAAAGGATAAAATTAAACGCTCGATCATGATCAATGACTACCCTGAAGGAGGACTAAAAATGATTGATATTGCCTCTTTTAACAAATCTCTCAAGGCTACGTGGATTAAAAAGTATCTAGATTCAGGAAACCGTGGCAAATGGAAAAACTTCTTTAATCTGGCGCTGGGAAAATACGGGGGAAGTCTTTTTTTCGAATTAGGAAATCTTAACAGAAAGGATATTGATAAGCTAAAGATAGAAGACCCTTTTATCAAAGAAATTGTAGAAATTTGGTCTGACACTTTCTTCGAGAGGAAAATAGTATCAAAAGATCATTTTCTATCTCTACCTCTGTTACAAAATTCATTAATAAGAATAAATAACGCACCAGTTTTCTGCAATAATTGGCTTAACAAGGGTATAACAAAAGTTAAACATCTAATGGACGAGAATTCTCTCAACTTTTTTCCCTCGACCATTTTCAGAACAGATATAACATTCGAGTTAAACCATTAATGTTTTTCGGAATCGTCTCAGCCGTGAAATCTTTACAACGACAAATCCCGAGAACACATCAGCAGTATGAAAGTCCTCTTAACACATTTCTCAAAGGCCAAAAATCATCTAGAATTGCTTACAAGCAACTAATAGCAAATAAAAGTGAAAAACCCACATCTTGTATAGACAAATGGCATAAAGACATCCACTCTTCAACCGATAAAAATGCTGACTGGAGAAACGTTTTTCAAGCAGCAAACACTTGTACAACGAGCTCAAAACTTATTGATTTTAATTTCAGATTTTTACACAGACGTTTACCAACTAACAGCTATCTGCAAAAAATAGGAGTTAAAGAGGACGGAAAATGTACTTTTTGCCATGACGAGAAAGAGGATTTGATGCATCTATTTTGGAAATGCCAAAAAACCAAAAATTTTTGGGATAATTTCTCGATATGGCTTCAGTCGTGCCAGATCCTCCAACCAGGCAGTTACTTAGACATGACTACCGCTTTGGGCCTAACGCCAGACAGCTCTTCCTTTAAGCTCCATATAAACTTCTGTTGTCTTATAGCTAAGAACTTTATCTGGATATGCAGATCGAAAGAATGTTTCCCAATTCACAACAATTTCTTGTTTTATCTGAGACATATATACCAATTAGAAAATAAGACACCGCGCAATACAAAAAAATGGAAACCTTTCTTTTCCTCGCTGGGTCTTGTCTCCTAACTCCAAAAACATAAATTAGTGCACCTACTATGAGTATTTATATTACTTTCACCACAAAGAAAGAAAAAAAAAATGTAAAAATTAATTATAGATTATACTAAGTACAGTAATATATGGAATTACCATTGCTGTAACGTATTTTAATATTTGTAAGTATATTGCCATGTAAGTGTGTAAATTCGCTATTTGTTTTTTTTTTGTTACTTTATTTGTTACTTTTTTTTCTTTTTATTACTTTATTTATTCTGTGTAATTTTTGCTTCTTTTCTGTGTGTGTATTACTTGCAATAATAAAAAAAAAATAAAAAAAATAAAAAAAGTCTAAAGTCCAAATGATATATCTGCGGAATCTCCTATTTGCCGATGATGCAGCCATCACCGCCCACTCAGTCGAAGACCTTCACAAAGTCATGAGCCGTTTCAGGAAGGCATATCAAGATTCTGAGCTCAGATTTTGATCATGGCTCAGGACGTGGACTCACCTTCAAACATTACAGTCTTGGAGCATGAACTGGAGTTTTTACATGACTTCGTTTACCGGTACTTTGGCTCGACAATCTCTGATACTATAACTCTGGAATCCGAACTAAACAGCGCATCGGCAAGGCTGCCACTACCACTTCTAGCCTGACCAAGAGAGTATGGTCCAACAAGAAGCTGACGCAAAATACCAAAATCCAGGTCTACAGAGCCTATGTTTTGAGCACGCTGCTGTACGGGAGCGTGTCCTTGACCAAATCTGCTCACTGTGCGGGAAGGACTGTCATTCCCGAATTGGTCTTTTCAGCCACACAAGTCGCTGTTCGAGAACAACCAATCAGAGCGCGACATAACAGTCTTTCGAGATTGTAGGATGCCAATGAAATGAAAAGAAATTGACGATCTTATTGAAGCGCGAATGTTTAAAACTAAGATCATTGAGAAAACCAAATGCAAACAAAGCATCATACTCTAGAAAAATATAGTTCTGCACGGTTAAACAGGTGTCTGGTAGTTTAAGTGTTAAACACTAGGCAAAGGCTAATTTTCGTCGATGCTGAACAAGTCTCCGGACACAAACGGTCGTTTCTTACGAATGGGGCCGCAATTCGCACCCTAGCTTGTTTCGTTCACAATGGTTAATTAGTAGTTTCTCCTTTTTTTTGATTTCTGACTTATGATTTTTTTATAATTTATAATTTGCTTATATATTTATTTTGGAAACTACATGAAACATTTAATCTTTAGCGCAGTAAAATATTTATTTCCAGGTGGTCGTTTGGAGTTCTCCTTTGGGAGCTTTGCACAATGGGTAAGATTATGACGGAAAAATTTTAAACATTTTGTAGACAAAACTTCTCATGGAGGTCTCCTAGGAGAGTCCGGATCTTGACACTTTTAGAGTCTGTTTTGTGAGTTTCCTTCCCTTTACGTGTCTTGTCTAGGTATTCACAGGAGATCACAATTGCCTAACCTCTTCTGATACTAAGAGTGGATTGAGCTAAGGCTTTAAGCAGCCAGAGTAAAATATCGTATTGTACTGACTTGTTATTAAGGAGTGTAACTTTACCAAATAGAATATAGCTTTGTTTCTAGTCAGAAGCATACTTCTGGAATAATGTAAGTACATTTACAAAACTAAATCATTTTACACTTACAATTCTTTAACAATTCAGGAGGAAACCCCTATCCCGGAATAAACGACAAAGATCTGTACGGGCTAATCAAGGCAGGATATCGAATGGAAAAGCCAGATACTTGTACTGACGAACTGTAAGTAAGAGTTTAAACGGTAAATACGATCAGTGATTGCGGTTATAGTTTAGCCAATGTAAGCGACGAAAAAGTAACTTGAGCCTTCAGAGAAACCTGAAAAGATATTGGACTCTTTGAGAAATTTAAGCTTTGTATAGCCTGCGCAAGGGATACGTGTATTTATCATTTCCTAATAAGATATTTACGGAACAAGAAACAACGAATATCATTGAAGACAAACACCATCACCATCACCAACAAAAACAACATGTTTATTTACCTCATACAATGTAGTTTATATTTTCCTTTTCTCTTTTCTTTGCCCTTTACAATTCCACCCAGAAAATGGATGAATTCTTAAGAATGAAGCTGGATGCATCGAAGGCTTTACAAAGTAACTTTCACATCTCCCATAATGCAACTTGTTTTTTCCAAAAAAAAAACTTTGCAAAGCCATTTTTAATTTGTCATAAGAAGGGTAAGGGAAAATTTCCTCACAAAGATGAATTATTAGCTATAAAGGAACAAGTTTTGTATTATATTAATGCTGATAAATAAGATGAAAACGTGTTTGAGATGGGAAGCGTATCATACTGTACGCATGCACTCATCTTCACTCATTCCAATAAAAAAAAATATCAAGTAAAGGTTCCAAGAAGGAGTCTATCCAATTTGACCCTCTTGGCAGGTACCGCACGGCCCCTTATAATAATTGTCTTAGATTTCAGCTGGTGTTGGACTGTTGGAAGGAAGATCCTCGTAAACGGCCAACCTTTGATCAGGCCACGAAGATACTGGAGAAGATGATGATGGTGGGAAATACATATCTAAATCTTGATTTGGTAGATGAGTCAAAGGCGTATTACAATGAGCATGTTGGTGAAGAGAAAACCACTGATGCAGACACAGAGGATAGGATCGTGGAAAATTCAACTCCGTCTCAACCGCTCTTACCAGAAAACTGAAACTTGTTCCGAAAAAGGTCATAAAACTAGACGTAAATAATTTAAGTTTAGTAGATATCACGTGCAGCATTTTAATAAGCCATTTAAGGCATTCAAAAAAGAAACTTATGTTTACGTTAAGTTTTGAACTTTAATGGAGGCAGCGTGGACGGGTAGTCGGAAGAGGGTCTGAAGGGGTTTAAGTTAAGCCATGAAACGCTAAGCATTTTACACTGAACTGTAGTATATCCTGATATATTGTTCATTCGCTCTTTTGCTACAATTAGTGAGAAAATTTTCTACTGTTTTAAATCACTTACGGTTTCTAAAAGGTGATCCATTCCTAAAACGCAGGCAAGATACTAAAAGGATATTTTAAAAATGTGGCGCCTCTAATTGTCGACCATCGAAAAAACTAAAATGTTACTCTCAGTCATCGAAAAAGAAATATTTCTAACTATTAGCTGTCGATACCAAGCCAAGCCACCCTATCTTCCCCTCCCCTCTGACCACCCGCTGGAGTTGTTCAACAGCAGTTCCTATAAGAGTAACTAGCATCCCCGACCACGCTTGTAAATGTTGTAGACAACTGGCCTGCCTTCTGCCAGTTGGGATTTAAACCTTGCTTTTAATTAATGATTTTAAATGCGGCATAACAACACTTAATTGCTTGCTCCAACATAGTTTTTGAGTTATTAGTACGTGTCCCAAATACAAAGGTATGGGTTCTACTTTCGATATTTGGTGTGGGCACAAGATACATAGAGAAATCTAGGGGAATGGCCATCTTGTTGGCTAGAATTATACAAGGATTAAGCCTATTCATTTAATGTTAATATACTTTCTGTAGCTAATATCAACTGACAATCCTTAATCTGTTGTGGTCTATGTTAAGAACATGCTATAAACTGCTCATAGCTTGCATATCCGCTGAGCATACGAGAAAAAAAAATTAAAAAATAACTAAAGGTTCTCATGATGGTAATGGCTGGATAGCGGATATCACTCAAAACATCCAAGGCATCATTTGTTCGACTCTCTAACCAGTTTTCCAACTCTACCAGATAACGATTCACTGAGTAGCGACCTGTTTGGTTTTTGTTTTGAGCTTCCGTTATATTGTTCTGTGTTATCCGTGAAAGTTTGTTAGAGTGGAGATGCTCTTGTCAAGTGAGAGCTGTTTCCTTCTTCCCTGGAAGAAACATAACATTTAGCGTCTGAGAAAATTTTTCTCGTTTCTTCACATTTACAAAAACACGGAATATAGTTCAAAGCAAAAAGAATCAGATAAGCTGAATTTTGATTGGGAAGAAGGAAAGAGCCTTAACAATTAACGATCGTTCTTAATGTGTATATAATTACATCATGTAGTTTCATTATGTCCATCAGCTTGTTAGAAATGTTCGCCATTGCAGAAATTGATGATTAAAGTGATGCTATTTACTTGACTCACTATATTTTCAATGAGTGATTTGTTTAACACATCGACAAACCCGAAGCAGCTTATTTTATTCTCTCGGCTGCGAATCGCATCGCATGTACAAGGGCCGACTATTTCTCCTTAAAATAGAACGAAAAGCAAGCAAACCAGACAATAAATTTACTGGGCCACAAAATAAGGAATTTTGAAGGAAGTGTTTAAGCTTAAGTCATTGTCTCCCATTGAGGAGGGCATGAGGAGTTTACCTTACTTGTTTTAATTATATTGATTGACGGGATCCAATAGTGGATCTTGAACTACCTTTGTTACTAGATCGATTTCGTTTCCTTTAGTGGTTTTTCAACTGATGAAACCTCATTTGTCCTTCCCCTCCCCCATTCATGCATGCATACGTAGGCAAGGGATCTGCAGTCAAACAGTAAACCACCTCATCAGAGGAAATGTTTTTTCATTTACAGAAAAATATTGTCTACTTCACCTTTATGTTTCGTTAATGTGTTGCTATCGTATATAGCTTAACCAGTGGAGGTAAAGATTTTTTTTCTTGTTTTTGAAGCAGCTAATGGATGCACGCGCTATTGAATTGGGGATAATTCTCCTGAAATAGCCAATAGTTGTTTACCTACTGTATGATCTGTTGTTGACTGAAAGAAAAAGGTCTTATTGTTGTTTATTTTAATAGAATCATCTACACAAAATAACAGAGAGGATACAAACAACTAGGCTCTACTGATTATAAGTAGACAAATGAATTAGATTAAACTTTAATTAACACGACCAATTCGAGAACTCACTTTATTTACAGACAAATCCACGAATACAATTAATTGTGCTCAAAAAAGACCTCCAAAGAATACATTTGAAAGAATTGGACTATTAAATACGCAATTTAGCCTTCACCGCAAACGGTTGTCATTCCTGAGATCTCTAGTGACATAAACTAGAGGAGGTTAAGATGGGAGTTGTTTCTTGCACCACATCCCTCTGCGGCATTCACTTTTCTTTGTCGCTGTTTCTATCATATCTCTCTTCTTTTTACACCAGTACCCTGGGGGGCAGCCCGCATCAGCTTCTTTCTTGCTATCGCAGTGGAAATCGCGAGGGCAATTTCTTTCCGACAGGATATCGATTGATCTCTTCTTCCTGCACCAGTAACCAGGGGGACAACCCATAGAACGAGGTTCACTTATCATCGTTTTGCTTATCCTGCACCATTTACTACGAAACAAAAGCAACACAGATTTTGAAATTTCCGTCCTATTTTTTTTAATTTCTTAAAATTTTGAGGAAAAAGCAAAATATGGTCGCCCAATAAGTCACGCGCACGGCTTTAATCGCGCGGCAGCTTTCCTCAGTATTCACCCAAGGGTAAATAGTAAATGGGTAATTGACCAATTAGAACGCGCGATTTACTCTTCTGATGTTACAAAAATTTACTGAATAACTGCTACTAACCCCTCTCCGCAGTCTTCTGGATTGGTCTCGCGATCTACTACTAGTTCACTTCTCCGGCACCAATAACCCGGGGGGCATCCCCCATAGCTTCTTTTTGACCGGCACAAAAATCCCCGTGGGCATTCAGCACTGTCAAACTCCCGCTTCTTCTTGCACCAGTATCCTGGAGGACAATATCCATATGCCTCATCTTCTACTTTGGTTGATTCTTTAACGTCAACGGCATGCGCTAACACCCCGTATATACCCAGTAAAAGGGTTACAAGTGTTAGCTGCTGCAACATTTCTGCAAGAGAAGTGGTTTTGGTAGGTTACTATCAGATTATCGGCAAGATATGTTTATCTCCACCGTCAATCCTAATAACGAACAGAATTGTTTATGAAATATGATGAAAAGTTTATTTCAAAAAAAATATCCCTGTGAGTTATTGTTGTTTTTATGACAGCTCACAGTAAAGCGCTACTCAGATACTTCGCTGGCCCTTCGGCTAGTATTGTATTTGGACACACAAATAAAGTTAGCATTCAAATTTAGATAGTTTAAATCAAAAGGAGAAACGTTCATTTAGAGAGCTGATTACCGTTGAGTGCTTTAGGTTAGTTTCCCGGCCTTGTTGTGATGTGGTTATCGTATGACTTTTTATTTTTTATTGTTATTTATATTATTATTATTATTATTCTTTTCTTTTTTTAGCCGCATCTTGTTCTTAGCTTTATTCTTTTTTGTTATCATTTTTCTTATCTCGTTCTCGTAGTCTATTGTCACAAAGTCGAACGTAATTAACACTGGTTATTAATCATCATTAACAGGACTGGTTTACTTTGGGAAGCCAAAAAAAACTTTTTTTTTGGTTGGTAAGAGGCCTATTTTTCCTAGAAAGTCAATTTGATTAAAGCCTGACTCACCGCATGCTACAAACCGAATTTTTTGGTCATTATTGTTTTTTCGCCCCACAGCGAGACCCATAAGCACCATTACAGCGCAGATAAAACGAAGCTACTAACGTATTGCAAGTTATTTACAGCTATGGATGGCGTAAATCAGGCGCATTAAGCAAACACTCAAAATTAGACAGCGGGTCGTAGATTGGAACCTAGTTAAGTGACCAATCAGAAATTGCGTTTAATTACTAACTGTGCATTCAAGAAATAATAAACCCATCTTCTTTTGTTATAGCGTTGGTAACTGACTATAACAAAACTTCTGCAGATTTTTCTTTGCCGGTCACAAAACGCAAAGAAACGCCTCTTCCATACTCAAACTTACATTCTTGTAGAAATGACGCTGTTAAGAGATTGGAAGTCGAACTAATTACACAGCGCGTCGCGTTGTCATCCGATGCGACCTTTACTTGGTGTTCAAATGATTTCCGCAGTTTTTATTGAATATTTACCAAGAGCACTGAGGGCATGACACCATAAAAGTGATACAGAGCAAATATCTCTTTCTTTGATGTCAAGGATCAATCCGACAGAAACAAATTTTAAAGAAGTCTTTGCTCTTTTTTCCAGGAGAGGCACTGATGAACCTGTGTAATATTCTTTCTACGAACGGGTGAAATTTAAACGAAAGGGTGAAATTTTGTACTAATCCCTCCTTGTTTATTCAAATTGAAACACTGAATTTATAGCATAGCAAGAGGTCGATAGAAGTCGAGGGCATTATATTAAGAAAAAAAAAATTTTCTAAGAATAAGTTTTTCAAAAAGGTAAAAAAAAAACGGGAATTCAAAGCTTTTTTTCTGTGTCCATTTCAAGGAAAACTGGTTTGTTCATTGTGAAAAAGTCGATTAAAGCTACTTGAATGAGGAGGCTTTTTAGATTTTCCCTTCAAAGGCAATGTGCGCGAGACCGTAAAAAAAATATATTAAAATATTTGAAAATTTCCTTTCATTTACTTAAGAAAATAAAAACACAGCTGATAAGGGTGAAAAAGGCTCTGTTTGGCGAAGACTAACATCCTTTGTCGAGTGATCTACGTTTTTCTTTAAGCAATGTTAGTTTTGGGATAAAAGCGTCAGTTCTTCGATAAAGTGAAAACTTGTTCTATTTTCCAAAAAAGAAACAAAGAAAAGAAATAGGAAAGTGCTAAAATACCCGTTTTTCGTTTTCTTCCCCCTCGATTTTGAAAGGAAAATGCAGCACTTTAGCGATCGAGTGTGAAAAATAAATGAATTCTAATGAATCAGGTAGTGGCGCAAATTAAATCACTCGCGCGCAAGAAAAATAAAATAAGGCAAGTTAGAGAAGTCACTGCTCAATTTATGTTGAAGTCTCGGTTGTGAATTTCCTAAGATGTATTTACGCTTCGAGGAGAGAGGCAAATTTCATGATATAAACATCGGAATCAGATTCTTAAGCGAGAAATACAGCACTGGATGTTCTTTAGATCACTAAATATCGACATATGAAGCAAAAAAGATTTAATTAAACTGGCTAAACATGCTATTGTAAGCGCTTTAATGGTTCCTTAATTGAATTTTGTCCCTTTTTTAGTGCTGAAAAATAATGCAATTCTTCGAGACTAAGAAAACTGAGTATAAAAATATATAAAGAAGCTAGATTATGTTTTGCTAAGAGTAGTTATATTAGTGAATGGCGGCAAGATAAGAGTCAAGAGAACGTAAATGCCAGCTCTTACGTCTAACCAAAATAGTTTCTTCTCCATATTCATTATTCAGAAGAATAAAATCACAGGCCTTCTAGTTAAATCATGGCGTACCTCCCAATAAAACCGAAGGTTAGTTCGAATTCATTCCGCGTTTTATAATGAAACGTTCAAGAGTAACTTAACCAAACCGGCATTATTTCGAGGCCTGTAAACGTAATCTATAAAATTTCACAACTATCAAAGGATATGTTTAAAGCAGCACAAGTATGCGAAAAAAAATAACCTATCTCTAATCTTCTACTAAAGAAATAAAGCTTCCCCATGGTATTGGTATCACTTATCGCGTTTTTTGACTGACTTGAGTAAGAAAGGCTGACCTGTACTTCAAAACAGTAACGACTAGGTAACGGTAACGTTATTATAGTACGATCGTTTCAACAATTATTACGTTCTACCATACAGAGTTCCACATAACTATTGATCCCTTTTTTGTAGTATTTTTCGTTTTGACTACTTGTTTAAGTGTCATTCCAACAATTTCAAAAGAAAACCTGTGACCAAACTGGTCCGCCATAGAGTATGAATACATCATGAGCTATAAGGTAACATGGCTCAGTGGCGGTTTCCTCCATGGGTGAAAAAAGAAAAAGAAAAAAAGAAATGAACAGAAAAATTAGCGCGTTTTTTCTAGGTAACTGACGTTAACTCCTATGCGGCTTAAACCTCTTCTGACGAGTAGAAAATCCCCAAAATAATCACGTTTTCTAAAGCGGTATATAATAAAACAAGTAAGAGAAGACTTACCTACCTTTTGTCTGAAACAAATATTGTGATGATAACAGTATAGAATGTTAGTAACAAAAGGATAATCCAACGAGACTAGTCGTGATGAATATGGCGTATAACTACTTGTGCGTTGACCTGACCAGATGCATTGCTTTATAGTCAGCCAACTAATTGTGGGTGTTTTAATGAGGTATTTGTCTTCGTCAATGAAAGTACATCCGAAGCTAATCTAGACACGCAGATCGAATGTTTAAATTGTGTAATTTGTCATTGAATCTCGAATCCGCATCCCATCAAACGTGATACAATAAATCAATCTGTGCAAACATTTAGGTTGGTGAAGATCACTTTTAATTAGCGCGTAGTGCGATATTTCCGGGCCTCGAGCTAACAAAGGATAGAAATCCTCCTTAATTCATTTAAACCACCTCTTTTACTAGACGTAATCTTTCATAGAAATGAAGGCTTTTATGAGCTTAAAGTGAGCGCATAACGGACGCAAATAAACTGTAAATCAAAATCTTTTCATCTCTTGTTAAAACGCTCAACAATGAAAACTCACAATTAAGCAATTCAGGCCTATAGACATCTTTCGAATGATAATTGATGTGTTCAATTTTTGGAGGGAAGTAATAGTTTTTAGGATATTGAAAATACATTATCTCGTTTTAACAAGAATAATTGGCTTTTTGATCCCCAATTGCCTTATGTGATTAGATCCTTATCAGTTTTTAAAAACAATGGATATGCATTACATCTCTTTTAGTGTCGCAATTTGTGGACCATGAAAGCGACATAATCTTTTCCTTACTAACACATTAAGATGCACGGACAATTTTTCTGAACATTTTTTGCGCTTATCCAGTCTTGAAAAAAAAGGAAGCGCTGAAATATATGGTTTTAGCAAAAGTTCAGAGATGAAAGTGGATATGAATATCAAATGTACCAAAGAGTAAGAAAGACTTTCTATTTCAAAATCAGACTTTTTTTTCCAGAGATCGATGGCCATGAACCAGCTTGTGGCAGGCAGGGGCGTTCGCACCAAACAAAGCATATTATAAAAATGGATTTTTACCGCAGAAAGACGATCGAGCCCATTGATCAGCATTACTTTAAAAGCCTTTGCCGGGAGTTTATTTGATTTCCTTTTGAATCGCCAGTTCTTCTTAATGAAAAATGCGTCGTTTTATATCAAAATGTTTAAATATTCCATATTTTAAAGGGCTTGATATATAATTCACCTTGTGTTTTTTAATCGATATTTTCATCTACTTTTTCGAGACTTTGGAGGAAAGGCACAAATGTCCCAATTTTTGTTCTTTTTGAGGATTAAAAGTAGCTTATTTGAATCGAAAACTCTTGTGCAGCGAAAAAGTAAAACGTTTGTAGCACGGATTTTTACTTATTTATATCACAGATGATTCTGTTAGAATCTTACTATAACTCATTAAAGATTCCCCTCCAGTAATTCTTGGACGTCAGAGATTCCATCATTCTAATATTCGGCAATAGAAATTTTTCTACATAATGTTTCTATTATATTCAGTCAGACAATTGCTCTCCCTGTATTATATCCAAATGAATCCTTCATGGATACCGTAATAAAGGAAGTTTCCTCAATAGACGAATACGTCTTATTAAGCAAGGAAATTGCTCCTCGAATATAGCGAATAAGATTTGTATTATGTCTTGAATGCTTGTATTTACAGGAGTAAAGAGGACTTGCGTTGCAAAATTTGAAAAGAAACTGGTTACTCTGATCTTAAGTGCTGCCATTCTTAATATATGATACCGAAAACTAATCCGTTTTCAAGGTAATTTAGCAAACCTTTGTTTTTGAGAATTATTTCTTTGTGATCAATTCTATTTGTTTAATTTAAACACTTGAAATAAATAAAAGTTTCTCTCAGTTCATTAAAATTTATGTGATGAAGCGTTTTTACCTTAAAAACTTTTGAAGAGCATGTATCGTCGTTTTAGTAAATGTGTACTGTTGGCACTCATACCTGTCGAATACACCGATCACTTTCAGTTTATGTCACTTTAAGCCAAGTAAATGTGATTGAAAACGTCGAGCCAAGAAAATAAATGCGGTAGTATTTATAATATTAGAGGCTCTAAAGGTTTTCCAAACTTCGCAAGATTCTTATAAATTTCTCGAGCATTGAGATTCTTACAACGTTTCAGCATAAACCAAAAGTGTCGATGTTACAAAAAACAATCATCCAGGAGAGGCAGGCCATTCCAACTTACCACATGAACTGAAATTCTTATTACGAAAAAAATTCAGACTTTAAGTTATGGCTGACGCAGTTTTCACGCAAAGAGCAATGTGAGATTAGAGTAAAAATCTCTGTTCCATCAAAAAAGAAGTTAGTAGTAATGTAATTGTTAATTTTTTTCTTAAGGCGGAGAGAATGTGCAGTGCTTTATTTCGTTCTTGCCAATTAACAACAATTGTTTACAAAAGGGGAAAATGGTTGATAGCCGGTAAAAACGCTTGAAATGTGTCAATTTTCGTTAAGGCAGTTTTTATGGAAGAAAAGATTTTGTCTCGTCAACAAATTAAGCATTTCGGATGAGTGGTTATAATGTCTGCATGCGTCTGTTTAATAACAAAGGAAACAGAGACATTAGGGCCATTTATACGAGGAAAAATAAGACGCGTCTTACATAAGACGCGTCTTAAATAAGACGCGAACTGTACCATTTATACGAGCATGTCTTATCTAATAAGACGCGTCTTAGCTAAGCCGCGTCTTATTTTAGACGAAATGTGTCGTTTATACAGAAAGTTCGCGCCTTATTTAAGACGCGTCTTATTTTTCCTCGTATAAATGGCCCTAATGTTTGCAACTTCAGAAAGCAAGAAAGTTAGAGAAGGTGCGTTCCCCGTGGATGAAAAGGTTTGAGTTCAGGAAGTCGTCTATATAAGCAGTTCTAGATATAAGTGAATTATTCCCAAAATAGAGTGGTTTTCGTTTGAGTGTCGTAAAACCAAAACCAAAGTAATTACTCTGGCCAATCACATAGGACACAGACAATACATTGAACCAATCAAAACTCGAAGTAATTACATGTGGCTGACGCAAAGCGCGGGAAAATGCATGCGAGCGCGTCACAATTGGCTTTGGTTTTACTTCTGATTGGATGAAAAGGTGGCGCGAATCTTTTAAGCCAATCGCATCGTGTAGAAAGTGCAAAACCAATTACTCTTCGACACTCAAATGAAAACCGCTCTATCCAATATAAATAGTTCAAAAGATAAACATAAGGGTTACTACGGACGAACGTTATTAAGGACATAATGCAATACTTGTTCTTATAAATAGTAAGCAAGATATGCTACGTTGATAACACTAAGTGGAATGAATTTCCATTTTGTTAACCTTCATGCAAGGTTTTATATTGTTACAGAGTAAGAAGAAATATTCTTTATAAGAAAAGGGAAATGTATTTCCATTTGCTGGAAATGTTGGAGCACTGGTGGATAGAGACAATGAGGAGCGCCCAGCCATAAGAGTTTTTATGTAAGGGACTGAGGGACCCAAATATGCTGAAAATAACAAATTTTTAACCCTTTGGCGACCGCCATCTAAAGGGTGAAAAGCGTATTTTCCGTAAAATTCAGCTTTTGGGCCAGTTTTCCGCAAATAATTTGAGCATGTTGCCGGAAATGGTTAAAAATGATTTTTTCGACACTTGTAGGCATGCATGTAAGCCGTATGTTCTCAGCACTTTGGGCATAACGTTAAACTTTCGATTTATTTCGATTCATTAATCTATCTATGTGTTTCTTTATCTATTTCGGTCTTTCTTTCTTTCTTTTCTTGCTCTCCTTTTTTTCCCTTTGCCTTCCTTTTAATATCAAGAGGGGTTAATATCTAGTTTAGTTTCCCACGTTTATCGTCTTTCTCAGCCCTTGTTTCTGGCTTGTTTAATTTCATGAGAAAAGAGGAAATTTTAATTTATCCTGATAGAGTAGATCGCAATTGCTTTTCCCTGTAATGTGTAGGTGTTTCGATGTATAACGTTGGCAGAATAAGCCGTCAGAATGACCAAAATGAGGTGCCTGTGCAAACATATGTCCATCTTGAATTTGCTGTTTATCTTAAAACTTAATGGGTGTCAGTAAAATGCGGGGTCGGGGTCTATCGCTTTCTTAAACAACTCTGTTTTAGGGGTAGGGTTACGGTCCTAACCCTAACCTAACCCTAACCCTAACCCCAACCTAACCCTAACCCTAACCTGACGCTAACCCTAACCCTAACCCTGACCCTAAAACAGCATTCTTTATAAAAGACAGACCCCGACCCCGACCCCGGCCCCGGCCCCGACTCCGACCTAGTCTGATTCTCAGACGTCCGAGGTCGTTCTCGGTACGTCCCTTTCGCCTCAGACGTCTGAGAATCAGGCCAACTCCCGCGTTTTACTGACACCCAAGCTAAATGGCTTTGAAAAGCCGCATAATCTGCATTCCCCCATGCCAAGAGGCAGGCCAAAGCTCACTCGGCACCAGACGAATTTTCCACCAGCTGAAAAATTTTAGGAGACACTTCGTTCACAAGGAACTGACTAACCAGCCCATAAGTTTAATTTTAACTTTTGTCAGAGGTTTTATCATCTGCTCATGTGCAGGGCGCGATTTAAGCAAATCCGGAAAATAGAGTCTTTCAGCTGAGTAACTAGATAAAGCCACATCTTTGCCGTACATAAGTTTAGATGGTTATGGTGTTCACACTGCGCCGGTCAAACAGGCTAAAATTTGCAATTGACCATGATTTTAGCGTTGAATTGTTCAAACTTTTGAACGGCTAGGCGTCTATAAAATTGTTGTATGGTTAAAGTGGTTCCGTAATAACTGAACACTTGAACGCACAATTTTTTTCAGTTTTGAATGTTAATGAATGCTCTGACTTAAAAACTGTCTAAAACTTTGATATAATTAACTCAAACAATCAATCAAATGAGCTTCCTTCGTGGATCTGTTTTAGTCAAGGGTCAATTTGTAGTACAAATGGATATTGCTATTTACTCTCATACTGCCATGAAATTTCGAGCATTGCCATGGAGTCCCGCATTTTTCCTACGCTTAGTTCTGGTTTACTTGTATTCGTTCTTTGGAAAGAAAATCACAAAGTCAAAGCAAAATTAGCTCTCTGTTTTAGTGTTGGCACCGTTGCTCTTAACCGAGCCTAAGGCTTAGGTTCAACAAATGAATGTCACATGTACCGAACTAGCCTCCCACGCCGACGTTCTTAGGGGTTCGTCTTAAAACTAAGACGCTATAAATGACTTGATCTGTAAAAAGCCGTTGCATGGGGTAAGTATGGGAGTTGCACGCTCCAGCTTATATGGGTTCCCGTAGCATGCGTAGCTGGCGGTATTGTGTAAGTCGACTCCCTTTTTTGGATCAAGGCTCCGCCACCAAAACTTTAATCCGATTAATCGCGCTACGAGACAATACCGCCAACTACGCAGGCAAGGGCTCCCGAGTAAAGTCAGTTATTCAAAAATTTTCTTCGTTTGTTTATTTTTATTTATTTTCAACAGGGAAGTATGTCGCTGAAGGTTTTCAATTCATCCTCGGAGATCGTTGGCAGTCAGGCGCGACTACAGAGAATTTTGAATGATAAAAATATTATCTGCGTGACGAAATTTTGCAGAAACGGAAGAAAGTACTTTTAGGCACTTATATTCATACTTTACCAATTTCTAACTGGCTTGACGCGCCCGTGACGCTTGGAATCGGTTGCTAAAATGTAAACGGAGAACGTAGCCGACGTGTAGCCTTACCCTCCCCCCACAGCGGAGAAAATGGAAGGGAGGGATTCTAACGAGGTTTTCGTAGACGTTCCCTCCTCTCCGTTTTCTCTGTAAGGGTTTGATGGAGGGGGTGGGGGGTAGTACTT
>NC_133205.1:35310512-35375512 GCF_958299795.1 Porites lutea
GGCGTCAACAAAAAAATCGTTGTTTTATTTGTTTGGCAAAAAAATTTCAGTTTTCTCACACGTACTTAAAAAACGAGTGTAACGGAAGTAATTTTGATTGGCTGTTTCGGCAAGATGTTAATAAATCCAAAAAAGGGCCGTAGCTCGTAAAAGATCTGTATTAGACTCTTTTTTCATTTTGCCTTGTCCTCACCTGGGAACTTACAATGTAAATCTTTTATCGAGCAAATTTTACCATCCAAATAAGTAATGTGTTGTTAATGAACATGGCCACCTTGCCAGTTGGCTGCAAACCAAAAATTTTGTGTTGAACCTTTCTTGCTTAGGACCAGACAAGGTTAGAAAATATTGAATGGCAGTTGGCCTGGATCAGCCTGGATCCTATCAACCCCTGAAAGCCAATCACTAACATTTTGTAATTTAGAGAATATTTGATCCCATCCGATCCAGTTTTATTGACGCCTGTATTGTAATAAAGAGGAATGAAGTTCAAGTGCAACGTACTTCTTTCTTCGATTTGTTCTTCTCTCGTCTTCATAACGTTTGCCAGGAGTTTTTGACGAGCGTCTCTCTCTAGTCTGTACTGCTTCATAGTGTGGGCCCATTTCTTTTCCACTTCCTCGTTCACAAGTCTTTCCAGTTCCCTTTCACGTTCCTCCTCCTCTTTTCGGTTCATTGCACAGTACTGCATAAAACGCAAGTTCTCTTCGCGCAGTTCACGCTGTTAACCGAAAACGTAAGGACCAAAATTAAGCTTCAATTTTGTCAAAAATTTAAGAACTATGAAAATTGACACCAAATTACTTAAGAAGTATCTGAACAAAAGCCCAAGATTCTCTCTGGACCAATTTTGTCTGCATACATGTATGTCAAAACGCTTTGAAGAAATTAAGGCTATATATAGCCTCTACATATTGTATTATAGGAACTTTTGCTTATAAATTGAAAAACATTATGAAAACATTATTATAGGGAAAGGGATGAATGTTCTCAAATTCAGCTTGAAATTATTTTAATCACATTGGGAAAACAATGTACAAACCTTTCTCTGCGTTTCTTCCTTCACTTCATTCCGTGTATCTTCCAGAAGTTTTTCCAATATTTTCATGTCCATTGCCAACTCTTCTTGTTTTTCTTTGGCCTGAATAGTTAGAAAGACAAAGACGCAGTTTGATACTAATGAACTACATATTTTGAAGAAAACTGGAAATAAAAGTCACATGTAAACCCTGTCACAGACACTTGCTTAAAGAGAATCCTCTTGTCTCAGGCCTTCTACAATTGCCACTTGTGAGGAAGGTGACATACACGCTCAGGTAATTTGCTGGGTCTATTATCCTTGACGAAAATGGAAAATGAGGCACAACTCGTATTCTAATACAGCGTGAAAAGGATTCAGAAACTACGTGGTCTTTCTCAGCTCACGCAGCAACAACGCACTTTTCAGGGGAGTGGGGGAGAAAAAGCTTTGAATTCTTCTTTCTATTGGAAGTATTAAAAATGTACAGTCAATAAAAAGTTTGACATCACTAACAACTTCCACCTACACATTCAAACACTATAACATGGAACACTGTTACATGTTTAAAAAGAAACAAATGTTTGTTTTATTAAACAAGGGTATATCTTGCTATAAATTTTCCATACATTTTGCTAGATCTGGGGCACAGAATTTCCTATATATTAATGTCTGGGGTTTTGTTATACAGGGGTTCCCGGAATCACGGTTTGTGTTCACTGTACATTAGTTAACTAAAGGTGCAAACAATTATAGCCAGGTGATCAACCAATTTTATCTCTTACTATCAATATAAATAACTTCTAACTTTTTTTAGTATAAAATGCAACAGTATCATGTCACAAACCTCTTTCTCTTTTTTAAGTCTAATGGACACCTCTCTGGATTTTTTGGCAGCTTTCTGTTTGCGTAATTTTTCTTCCTGAAGCCATTTCTCTTCCTCTTTTCTTAGCCTTGCTTCTTCTTTCAACCACTCTGCTTCCATTTCTTTTAATTTCTTCTCATCTTCACGTTGCTTTTCACAGGCTGATATTTGCACTTGTAGTACCTATTTAAAAAGAAATCAGGTTAATTAAATGTTATCAACACAACGTTTTTAAAACTGCACTGAAAATGGACTCAGAAATGCATTCATCACATACATGTAGTGTTGATGCTAATGTTCGTATACTTTATGCATCTGATTTAATCAAGAAACAAAGACATCAGAAATTTCCCATTATAATAAACAGGCAGTTGGAACGTTGACCAGAATATCATAAAATTCTATTTTCTATTTTTAATTGCTTGAGCTTAAAGTAGAATTCTCCAAAAGTTCACATCTTGCCACATTCACCATCATGGCATTTTTTACCTCTTTTCATCACATTTTATACAATTCTGCAGAAAAAAAAATTGACTATCAAATTTTCATGCTAGCTCAGTTTCATTTATTTTCACTTATTTCAATTCTATTTTTTTAGTTTCAAACTAGAACTTGATTCAAGTTTGCAGCTGTAGAGCGTTTTCACATGACATCATGGCAGCCATCTTGGTGTTCCAATGGAAAACAATGAAATGGCAGCCATGTTGGTCCTCCAAACAAATCTCATAGGAATTAAACTCTTTTCTTATGTAAATGCTTTCTTTTGTTCCAATAAATTTGCATAGATGCTGGCCACGTGAGTGAAAACACTTTATAGTTACATTTAATTTGTAAACTTAAAAATCACAAATTGAGTCAGATGTCTTTGGAATTTCCCCAAGGCTAAACGTATAAATAGCGAGTATAATAAAAAATCTCACTGCTAGCAATAACTACATTTTGCTGCAAAAGAAAAATAATCGACCAGTATTATTATCACCAGTACCTTTAAAGTTTCTCTGTTTCTTTCAATCTGTTCTCGTGCAGTTTCTTCCTCTCTCTGACTTTTTATTGCAATATCTTTTGCCCATAAATCAGCATAAAATCTATCCACCTCAGCATCCTTCTTTTTCTGCTGCTCCTTCATCACTAGCTGTGAATTACGCTCCTGGAAAACTTCATCTCGGTGCCGCTGAGTAAGAGTTGAGCGGAGTTCTTCACAGTTATCTCTGAAAATAAAAACCAGAAAACAAATTATTATTGAGATCTGGGAGCTTTGGTACATGCTTGTACTTTATCATACCGAAATGAATGCTACATATACACTGCGGAGCTTTTTAATTAAACACCCATTTATAGTCACACGTAATTAACTATGTACCATCTGAGGCCACGTCAAGACTCAAGAAATGTATAAATCTTCAACACCACCAGGAATATCGTAAGTTAGGCCAGAAAAATCAGGACAAGCGCTATGCATGTATTGCACTGTATACGTGTAACAAATTAATTAATTCAATACACTGTAAATTCAGAATAATGACTTATATAATTATGCTATTTGTAATACTGCCTGTACCTCCATCTTTGGTCATATTTTTCCTGTACAAGTCTTAGTCGTTCTTCCTCCCTCTTCTCTTTCAAAAACTTGGCTCGCTCTCTCATTTTTGCTTGTCTTTCAAGAGTTGTTTCTTCTTTTGCTTCCATTTCCTCAATATAACTTTGTTCTTCAACAAGAAGCATTTCCCTTAATCTATTAAAGAGAAAAAGTAAAAATTCATAAATGATAATGACATTTAGTCTTCCCAGACAGTGCTTTGGACATTTCTATATATAATTTATAAATTGCTATTACACATTACTAATATTGAAAATGAAGAAATGATCATCGCAGTGAACGCAATTTATGCAATTGCGTATTTAAAAGAAGTTTTTTCAGGCTTCTTTACGCAATTGCATAAATTGCGTTCACTGCGACGATCATTTCTTCATTTTCATTTCCGCAGTTCATTTATGATTTATTTCATACATCATTAGCATTACTAATATTATTGTACATTCACTATAGAAAAAAATAACCAAAATATTTTTTGTTACAGAACACATTTTATAGATAGCCCATTAAGCCTGAGCCAATGGATGAGTATGTACTAATTATTTATACCCTAGGCCCAACAACATAACAGATATTAGACACAAATTGAAATTAAGACATGAATCCAGTGAAGTTAAGCAGTAAGAGCAAACAAAATAATTTGTACGTTGACAAAATTGCAACATAGAATAAAATAGCTGTTGATAAAAACCTAGACAAGGGGAGATTTTTCCCATAAAAATCGATGATCGATCCAGTCGGGTGATCTGATTATTTCTGATGACCACTTATTAAATCTTGGCCAATTCCGAACACTACCCTTGCGAAATGAATTCCCAGAGTTCTGGGAATTCCTAGGAATTCCTAGGAATTCCTAGGAATTCCAATTTATTCCAAGACATGCAAATGAGCAAAGATAAAAAACCTTGGAATATTTAGGAATACTTGGGAATGGGTTAAAACACTAGTGGGAATTTTTGGGAATTCCTAGGAATTCCCAATAATTCCAAGTTTGAAGGATACTGTCTTTGGAACTTATGGGAATTATTGGGAATTGCTTAAACACCAATGAGAATTTGTGGGAATTCCTAGGAATTCTCAATAATTCCAAGTCATTGTTAACTTGGAAACACTGGCTTAATTTTTAGGAAAAACGATAACTGTTCAAAGGTAATAAAAAGCGTAAAAAATTTTAATAATCATTCCTTTAATTGCCTATAACAACAAGGATTTCTTGACATTAACCAGCATCTATATACAACATTTATTGCGACTTAAATCTTTAAAAAAAATTATCAACAATATATAAGCACGATACTGAAAGCTTATTCAAAGTGCCACTTCTCGTACCTGAGCTTTCCAAACATGTCCACAACACGTTTTTCATCGCGGCTTTGCCTAATAAAAGGTCATCGCTTCTTGAAAAAACAACACGAAATTTTCCTCTCGCTGCTTATACCTCAAAAGCGTTGGAATATTTTATTTAGCTCTGAAAACGACCGCTTTTTTCAACTTGATCATCATCGAGCAAAATCATCCGCCATGTTTGAGCTATACTGGTTACCAGTCTCCCCACTAAGTGAATTGCGTCATCACGTGCGCCTTTTGAACCAATGGAAAAGTGTGAAATGAAGTTCCGTTTAGTGAGTTCAAATTCACGCGGACTTTCATTAGCAAGAGCACAAGTATTTTGCATCCGAAATGGACGTTATTTTAAACGCGGATTGTTCATTTATTTTGTTGTTGACACATGAAACGTGCTTCCAGTCATGTCTGAGAACGATAAGTCAGCTGGATTGTGAAAGGTAAAGGTACGTTCCTGCTTCGTAATGTGTCTTCTGATGGTAACCACGTACTCAAATAATGAAGCTGGAGATCAAAGTGAAATTATAGATCGTTCCGACATATGAACACGAAACTTCAAGATGGCATGGAAAACCATTTATTGGTTCCTTTTTGTTTACTGGAGACATAACTGTAGTCGTTGTTGCAAATGGTTGATGGTATTCTACGTGAATAAGCTAATACTCGATCAGATTCTGGCGGATTTAATACAGTAGAACCTCGATAACTCGAACTCCGATAACTCGAATTCCCCGCTAAGTCGAACTAAATTTGCTTTCTCTTGATCAAGATTTCACTGAAATTTACCCCGATAACTCGAATTCCCCACTTAAAATCGAACTATTTTTCGTTTCCCTTTAGAATTCGAGTCACCGCCGGGGTTCTACTGTAGTCATGGACAAGTATGTTTAAACGCCATGTACTACAAGTATTTTAGTTTCCAGTTCATTATTTTGTTCTCAGTTTGAGAGCTGAATTAAAAGTCAGGCGGCTTAATAAGGGCTTAGCAGATAAGCTTGCTGGAAGCAAGTTGGCCTGACTTTTTCTTTTTTTACACATATGTTCCCGCTGTAAAGTTAATTCAATCAAGACTCTTTTGCTGTATTATTCCAGTTACAAATGTGTCCCACAATTTTTCAGTAATGACTCAAGAACAATTTATATCTCAGGACTTTACTTGTTTTATTCAATTTTGTAAAAAACAAAACATGTACCATAAGATGTGATTTTGAACATTATTATCATAAACTTGTTTAAATGCAATTTCCATGCTTTCTCCAGTTGGTAATTAATCATTAAATTTGCGTATACTTTACTTTCCTGGCATTGGATGTTGATTGATGACATGATGTTAAACCTGTAAACTCCTAGAATTCCTAGGAATTACTAGGAATTTCTGGGAATTTCTAAGAATTTTTTGTGCTTTAGATCTTGTAGGTTGGAATTCCTAGGAATTCCTAGGAATTCCAAGTCCAGTTTCATTTCCATTTGGAATTTCCGGGAATTTCTAGGAATTTAGAACCAGAACTTTTTAAACTGGGAATTCCTAGGAATTCCTAGGAATTCCAAGTCCGAATTTACCGTGAAAATTCACACCTATGATTCCTAGGAATTCCTAGGATTTTTTTCCTAGGAATTCCTAGGATAATCCTAGGAATTCCTAGGAATTCCAAAAGTTATTTCGCAAGGGTAGTACAAATGTATAATCAATGCACTGCCAGGCTGGAAGAGTCATGTTCCATTAACAACATTTTGTTTCTAATATAATACTTATCAGTTAAACCCCTACCAAGGCCACCTTTCACCATTGTACACTTTTTCTTGTCCTTACAGAGAGTTCACACATTTTACACTTTTCTTTAACTCTCAAAAATACTGATAACAATAACCATTCCACAACCACAATGGCCACTAAAATGCTAGCCTGAGAAAATAGCCAACATATGGCAACGCTACCACTGGTTTCCCTGCCAAATGACGTCTGGGAAACGAGTGCAGAAATTTCATACTGATGACACATCACTACCCAGATCTGGGTAGTGCTTCTGATTGGTCATGCAACTTTCCCACATGGCCCAACCAATCAGAAGCACTACCCAGATGTGGGTAGTGACGTGTGATCAGTATGGAATTTCTGTGCTCATTTCTCAGACATCATTAATTGGCAGGGAAACCAGTGGTAGCATCACCAAATGTCGGCTGTTTTCTCAGGCTACTAAAATGCACCTTCTAATGTAAAGAAAATCCCCCTCTTCAAATTAGCCATTTGAGTTTGTGTCTTGATCCCCTCAAAGGTGGCTGTTATAGAGACATTCAACAGTGTTCTCACATACATACACTATAATATATATTTATTTGGTATTTGTCTATTAAAAATGATTAAACTCCAACCTTTCTCTCCTGTCTTCCAAACTAAATGTTCCCCTCTGCATTAGCTTCTCCACTCGCCTAGCAATTGTATTACTTTTTATTCTTTTATCAGTTGCTTTCTCCCATTCAGACTAGAAAAAGAAGAGCGTGGGGACACTTTTTTTAAAATCAAATGGAATGAAATAAAAATACAATGTACAGTAAAAACCCGCAACTAAGAACCTACATTTTTAGGAGTTAGCCTAAACAGGTTCTTATATAAATGGTAGTAAACAGAATTTTAGGCTATTTAGGTTCTTAAAATGGGTTCTTAATTCTGGAGAAAAAAACAATAATAAAACACAGCTGCAAACAAGTTGGTCATAGCCTATACTAGCTTTACTGCATAATGGTGTGCTGATCTACATATTGCTTAGTATGCTTTGTAAGTCTACATATCTTGCACTCATTTTTCTTTAAAAAACATTTTTACAACAATGGCAATCTGCTTTTTTTGCTTCAAATATGATTCTTGCAATGCAGCTGAAATGTACTAGTATGATTTTAGAAAATAAGAACCTGTTTTAAATTTCTTAGGCTAAATAGGTTCTTGTTTATAGGGGGTATAAATTACCAATTTTAGGCGAACAGGTTCTTAATTTTTAGGTTCTTAGTGGCGGGCTTTTACTGTAAGCTTACATCACCGATAAACAAGCTTATGTTATTGCTTTAAAGTTATATAACCTTACATTAAATTGTACTTGTAGCTGCAGACACTGACCTACCAAAGATAAAATGATTAAAACAGCAATGATGATCTTACCTTCAAATCACACTGTTTCTGGTACTTGGTTTCAGCAATTGCTTGCTCTCTAAGTTCATCTTTTCTCCTTGTTTCAAGGATGAGATGTTCAACTGGCCGTTTGCTCGTGGGTTTGGCTTTCTGAAAAGCGTACGTACATAATACAAGAAAACGTTATATCTCCTACTTAAGCTGAAAAGTACTTGTATTAAGGAATTTTCAATTTTATCTTAGCAACTTAAACGTTTTCACTCATACAAGATAAGCAAAACTGTTTGAAGGGAAAGCTTGTTAATAGAACGTATAGTAAAAGGCACGCACTAAACATTTCTAAGATCTGAAGAAAAAATCGTGAACTTACAATGGCTACTGAATGAGGAGTAGGACCAGTGAATTCTCTACACCTTCGTACATGTTCTACCATCATATTGACGACGAATTATTTCAGACAAATACGGTGCAATAATACAAAACTTTCGTATTTCAGATCACAACATCCACTGCTCCTGTATTGCTTGGCACGGTGGTTGCTATTCGTGTGCGTTGCCATAACTACATGTGTTAACAGTTGTGTACGCCTGCGTTAAAAAGGGAGCCTCGATTTCATGTGATCAGAAGATTACAGGACACCCAACCTCAATAGATCTCTGCGTGTGTGAGGAACTGCAACCGATTAGTTACCGATTCAATTTTTAAAAGTAAAAATAAAGTTAAATTATGAAGAATGTTAACTTAACGGCCGTTTTGTGATGCAATTTCGTACCCACATTTCACTCTGTCTGGCAGTGGGGGATCTGTGTACAAGTTAATTTTCGCTGTCGGGCCAGCAGCCGATTAATCGGCTCCAGTGACCGCCTCCAGTTATTTTTCTTTTTGTTTAGCCCCATTGGGCAAATCTGGAAGATTAATTGACACATTTGCTTCCAGAGCTGCCACGACTTTTGAATATTGCGCGTATCTCTCTCCTCCTCAGAGCTAAAGATGTCAAAAAAGTAATAAATAAGTAAATAAATAAATAAAGGCGGGGGGAGGGGTAGGTGAAAGGAAAGCCCCAAGTGAGAAGTGGGCAGCAAGTCTGCCTTACTAAACTAGCGCTTAATAAGGTGTTTCAATACAGTTTTTCATTGATCATATCGATATTTTCAATGGTCTGAAGACTGAAGAGTGATTATTTTAATTTTATCCTCGTCCGATCGCTATAAAATTTTCACCAGAGATCGACTGTGAATCGAAGTATGTCAAAATGAAGAAAGGCGCCAAAAGTCAAAATTTAGAATAAAGTTGCACTTAGAGAGGTGGTGAGAGAACAGGTTAGTTTTCAGGATCGCAACACCCTGGGTTGCAGAGGATATTTTTTTTCTTATTGATCTGATTGTTCGCGGCGAAGCCGTGACAAACCGTAAGCACGGTTTTTATTTCATATTAGGTATTTTGAGAACGGACCTCTGGAGCCAACATACGATCGCAAAGCAGTAAATAGACCAAAATTTCCCAGCAGCAAAATGTGATAATAAGCTGCATTCTGACGCTACTTAAGATAAACATGAATTAGTTAGAACTTTTTTATGAAACAATTTATCACGGCTATTTAAAGTATAAGGTTAGAAGCATGTTTACGTTTTATTTGAATCAAGAGAGGATAAAGTTTTATCCTCTCTTGTTTGAATTCAAACAAGCAGAATTTTTTACTTCTCACGGAGGTTACCTGCTAAACACCGGCCACACTTTAAGTTTCTGGTGTGGGATTTTCAGTAGCAGATCAAGATCGCCCAAAATTCGTCTTTTATCGATTAACTTAAGACTAGACTTTGACATTAAACTTCAATCCGAAGTTAGTTAGTAGTGAAAATTTCATAGCGATCTGACAAGGATAAAATTATTTTTAAGGCCATTGAAAAATATCATTATGGTCTCCTAAAAATTACATCGAGACACCTTAAAATACCATATTATATCACAGGTGTCCCAAGCTCACGTTAACAGCCAAAAACCCCGACTAAATCGATGAATTCACTCCAAAAAGCACAGGAATACATCAAAGGTAAGTCTCCTTTATTTATTTTATAGAAAAATTAGTAAGAATAATGATATTTAGCGTTCTCAGACATGAACTTTCAGGTTTGTTTCCAGAGAGAGAAGGGAATCATAAACCATCCGGTAGCTTTGACGCATTCGACAATTCCGCAACGCTATGTAATCAGCTTCCTTTTCGAACGCATGCGCCTGATTTGGAACTTTCTTTGATGATTTTAGGCAGGCAAGTACATCAGCAACATACTAACGCCATTATGTAAGCAACGCAATTAGATATGAAGTACACAGGTCTCAAAAAGGACACTATAATTCTATCAACGCAACATGTAGGATTTAATGTAGGAAAAAGTAAACAGGTCTAGATAATAGAATTCGCTGACAAACACTGAGAAAATTATTTCCGCGTAAAGAGCATTAATCGTCGCTATAAACCGCCCCATCCCTTCCCTAAAAGTATTATGTGAAAACCTGGAACAGACTAAACATATAATACAATTGCTACTACAATTTTCCAGTAAACATTGGAATGGGACTGCTTCCTTTCCTGAGATAAAACCTTAACAGGATCTGATTGTGCAGTGTTAGGTAGGCTTATACAATCATGCCTTAAAAGATCTCTTCTTTGAAAATTGCTAAAATTAGGTTTAAAGGAATAAAAGAGTGCAACCATAGTAAAATATTCCTGTCAATTAAAATGTATCTAATATAGAAAGCTCGGGCTTCCAAATCATTACGGATAGTGCTTAAGCCTTGATCGTCAACTTTACCACTAGAACAACAAATCCTTAGCAAGTAGTGGACCCTTTGCACGAAACGGTCACATGGGAACAAAAACGGGTGTCAGTAAAACGCGGGGTCAGGGTCCCTTTTTTTGTTTGTTTCGTTTTGTTTTTTGTTTTTTTTCTAAAGAATGCTGTTTTAGGTTTAGGGTTAGGGTTGGTGTGAACCCTAACCCTAAACCTAAAAGAGCATTCTTTAATTAAAAGATAGACCCCGGCCCCGACCCCTATCCCTACCCCGCGTTTTTCTGACACCCGACAAAAACACCTTGCTGGGTGGCAAACGACGCAGTGAGGCAAGAAAAACAAGAGATTACAAGGTGTTTTTATACCATGTGACCGTTTCGTGCAAAGGGCCCATAAGGTCCTTAAAATACTGTTTGAAAAGAAACATTTCTTAAACCGTTTGAAATTCAAATTGCCTGCATCCCGAGACAACAACAGGTCAAAGTGGCCTAAAAGCCACAATTCAACATCAATAGCCTCTTTCCGAGCCGAAAAGCGCAACATGATTCAGACCGGCCCAAGTTGGGCACACTGTACAGAACCGGCAGCTGCAAGAGCTATGATTTTGTATAACATGACCAAACAAAAAGACATCTGAAGTCAAGCGTTTTTTTCATCAAAAAGAGGCTATTTGACCACAACTCCACGGTTGCATGCCATGATTGACAACTAACTGTCTCGGATTGTATTGTCACTTTCCTGTCATCCAATTGGTCAATTTTGTTTAGTTGGCCCCGGTGAAAGAAGTCGCACTGTAGCAGTACGGACACTGGAAGGGGGGGGGAGGGCATAGAAAGTGTCTGTATTAACGGGGTCCGTATAAAGCGGGTTGAATTTAGAGAAAATGTAAGGGCTTTTTTCCTCAGGGACAAAACAAACTGTCCGTAATAATGAGGTGTCCGTAAAGCGGTGTTTGACTGTAGTTATTTAATAAAAATCTCTCTCATCCGCAAAGAGGGCATAACATTTAAAGAGCAGACGTCAGATAGCATAGCCTGCGAACTGTTGACGTATTTAGAAGCGACGACTGGGAATACGTCTGCAGTTCGCTGGCTACAGATAGCTATACCTCGTAGCAATAACAAATCCTTACAGTTGCATCGGCAATAAAAAAATATTTTAACAATAACATTCTTTCTTTGGCTGAACAAACATTTTAAAATTGCTTTAGTAATATCTTTAAAAATACTAGTAGAGCAAAACACTAAGGGGCCTTCCATTAGGCTGAAGTTGCCGGAAGAAACGGTCGAAATATGAATGGAAAGCTTCGGTCCAGGTCCACCTTCAGAGCCGGGTGGTCGTCTTTGATCGACCGAAACTTACCGTTCCATTTCCATTTCTCGTTTCCGGTCCACTTCCCTAAGAAGTAATCAAGATTTTGGCCGAAACGTAAATGAAAGTTTCGATTCGGTTGGAAACTTTGTTTCAATCGAACAGCGTCTTTCCATTTTCTTTGGTTAGTTCCACTGGTTCCTAACCGGTCGGTTTAGAAAAATGGAAAGCACCCAAAGAGGGCGACCTTGCAGCTCTCTCGCGCCACGGTTGGTTGGGAAAACAATGAACACACACAAAAAAGTTAACAATGGAACGTAGCCGGAAACAAAGGAGCTGCGACCCACAGAGGTCCAATTAAATAAAAGGTTCTGAAGAGCTGCAAGGCTACTGCAGTATTGAGTAAAACCAAAAAACCAAAAAAAAAACAAAACAAAACCGATGATATTACAATTACAGGGTCAATCCGAACCCGAAGATAATCTATATGGCGGTTTTAGGGGCCAGCTAGCGCGAGAGTCAGCCACAATTTGATTTTTATCTCTAACCCTCCCTCTGATTGGTCAAGGAAGTGGCACGAGATTTTAGGCCAATCAACAAGCGTCGCAGTGAACTCAAAAGAAATTACGAAATTACCTTTGAAACTAGGGTGAAATCATAACTGTCCTTTCTTAATTACTCCATCAGGTAAACCGGCCACTAACTGTTACACCTGATATGGCCGACAATAGATAGGTTTTCCACTGCCTTTCGCATGGCAATGCAACATTTCTGGACTGATTCACTGATCAATTTCCTTTTCAAGCCCTTCCTTATCAAATTCAAGCTGCTTTAGTTCTCTCTGGAGTTTCAGGATTTCGTTTTCAAGTTGTTTTACCCTGCAAACAGCAACAAAAACACAGAGAGATTAACTCATCACTACAGGCAATAATAACTAGAAATGCGCGTCTCGAAGAACTTCGCGAAGCTCGGGAAAAGGGCCGACAGTGGTGAATAAAGAAGAAAGCCAAAACAAACAAATACGGAAAAGAAAAGGAAAAAAGTAAAATCACTTTGCCAGAATTTGAAACCGGAAACCACTGGAAGAAAGGCGACTGCATTGCCCCTGGCTAAGGCCACAAAACCTTAAAGAGTAACTAGGTCCACCCACCGTAGAAAATAGTTCTGAAAACGGCTTGAAATTCAAACAGTGGTCAAAAAAAGCTATGAAGAACCTGGTCAAAATACCTGCTTTGAGACAAACAGGGGAGGTTCCAAAACTATTTTCTTAGAGTCAGACAACGAATCCATTCTATTCTGTTTTGTTCGTCGCTGTTTTGTTAGATGGGGTTTTCCACTGTATTTCACATGGCAATGTTACGCATTACTGGGCAAAGAGACAAGCTTTTTTTAAGAGGGTAGATTCACTAATCGGTTCAGTCCTTCTACTGCTCTCAGCAAATCCGATTTTTTTCTAGTTTGCTTGCGCAGTTTTGTTCCTAGCCAACTGTATCCGCTGCCCAAAAGCGATTGACAAGCGGTACGAATTCTGACAAATTCATAAACCTCGCATAAGGATGAACAAAACACAAAGCGAACGCAACGTAAACCAAATAATTATTTGGTCTTTTATTTCACCAAATGCAGCAATACTCACCACAAAACAGAATTTTTTTTTTTAGTTTTGCTTGTCGTATTCACTCGAAATCACGGCGCGGGGCTTATCAAAGCTTATCGTAGCGGTACGTGAATAAAATTTCTCATTTGCAAACACAGTATTACGTAATCTTTTCTCTGTTTCTTTGTTTTGCCAAAAAACGCTAAGAACAATATAAGAACTAACAGAAGTTTTTCCTAAAGCTAACTGTCTCATATTCCCAACAGTCATGTCAACAGTAACGATGTGAAAAGAAAAACAAAAGTAAGCGTTTCATTGTTGTTGGGGTAACGCAGGACTTGTTATAATTCTTTAACTGCTGTTATTTACAAATCCATAATCCAAATTCTGCGAGATTACACTGTATTTAAAAATTATTAGCTTTGATGAATGCTTTTTAACACTTCGGTCTTGAATACTATAACTAACCCAACACAGACGCATTTCTCTCATACCTGATTTTTCTCTCCAATCTCTCCTTCTCTTGTCTTAAGTTTATCATTTTCTTCAACTCTTGGCGAGGCATTTCTAACATCCTTCTCAGCTCGCCGTCTCTCTGAATGAGTTCTTCTCTCTCCCGCCTCCAATCTTGACCAGCTGAATTAGCTTCTTCAGTTTGCTGAGGTATGACACTTCCCAGCAATGACTTTTCCTCCTTGCTTTGTGCAGTTTCAGCTCCTGACAGGCAGTTAACACCTGTGTCTGAATACACACCACTGCTATCTGAGCCTGTTGCTGGAGATGGAGGGCGCACCTCGTTGGACGCGCGGTTTTCAAGTTCTTCTGTATAACAAGCGTGTACATCAAAGCCTCCACTGTTGACATTGTTTTCTGAGTAAAGGTTACAAGAGTCCGATGGTTCGTTTCTGCTTTTTACGCCTAATAACGAAGGTCCTATGACTGAATGCAAGCTCTCGGAAAATCCCGTTGGAGAACTCGGCGGTTCAACAGTGAGTGTGCCACTCGCTGAACTTGTCGCAATGGGTGGAGAGGGTAGAGGAGTACCAGGAGGAGGGGGCAAATACAGTTGATCACTTGGTGCTATTTCCATGTGAGTCTGTGTAAGTGGTGTTATATCGACCCACTCATCCTCTACTTCAATTAAACTGTCCTCCCAATCAGAGTGCACTGAACGAGTCTCACAATGATGAAAGTCCTTTAATCTGTCTGTCAATCCTGATATTCAAATAGTTGGAAATGAGTAATTGTTAGAGACCTTTAGAATCGAGGACGAGGACGACTACGAGTATGAGATTGACTTAAAGTTTTTTCGCGTATTCTCAAAATAGAGACTCCCCGGAAAGCTTCAGTTTACCATATTTCAAAAGAAAAGTTAGCACTGTTAACTTAAGTGAAGGAGGTTACGCGCTTTCCCGATCGCAAATGATAAAACTTCTAACATTTGATATCTTGTTTTTGCCAGCACGACATTCGCGCTAAAACTCGTAGTAGAATGACGCCGGCTACCACATTTTTGGGCCAAAATGACGCTGGTTCTCGCGCGAGCACTACGTAGTATTGAGAAAATCTCGTAGTCGTAGTCGTACTCGTCTTAGAATCTAAAGGTCTCTTTTATGTTATCGACGTTTGGGATTTCGAGTTGCAGTAGTATTAATAATCATGTTACAGTCCTGCTATTTCGAAGCAAATTTATCACTAATACACCTTGTTTACCCTCCCCGCTTCCTCTAATATTTTGCATAGCTATTTTCCCACTTTCTCCTTGGTATAACAGTCGTCCCAACAGAATTTGAAGACAATGTTGATGAAAAATATTTGGGGTAAACAAGGGGCACCCTATTAGTAATAGTTTTTAATTAAGGCCCTGTTCATGAGGAGGTTAAGTTCTTCCGGGAAAGAAGGTCACCTTCCCTGCCGAGTTATCTTTAGCGTTTGCATGACAAAGAGCGTGACACCTTTATCCACGCCGCCGAGAGCTTCCAACAGCACTCGCGCATGCTCTAATAGTCCAGTTTCGAGTTCGCTATGACCGCTGAATAAAAGAACTGAAGACGCATTTTTTTAAAGGCTTTGCCCCAGTCATCTGAAGTAAATAAATTCACAAATTCCAACGAGAAGAAGACTCTGTGTATTGTGTATTTTCAAATTTCAATTTTCAAACACGTACTTGCCAGAATTTGTGAATATAATACCTTGAGGCTAACCCTTTATGAATGTGTCGTTAATGTTTGTATTCAGCGGTAATTTTTAATAGACCATTTTACAGTTATGAGCTTAGTACCCTAGCCTCTGAGTGAACTTGAGACTGAGGTTGACCGTGTTTTCATAAAAACCTCTTTCCTTTTCTTATGAAAATCATGCTAAAAAAAATACTAGTTAGCATAAGCACACCATGATTATTTACACAATAAAGCAGGAAGGGTTGTATCAAGACAAGTTCAACTTCAGCCTCGTTTGCACCCATAACTGTACAATGGACTATTCAAAAAAGGGCTACTGGCCACTTGCACGTCTCCCATAATGTACCTAATTTGCCCCCCAAAATTTTGGATAACCATTGTTCTTCATTTCTCCCGGGTATTACAGCCGTCCCAAGAGAAATTGAAAACAATGCTTAAGCAAAATTTTGGAGGGCAAATAAGGGGTATTATGGATGATGTGCAAGGGGCGAATTGTCTCACCTTGGCAGTGTGGACCAGTCCAGGTGGGCTAGATTGTTTTTATAGAGAAAAATTGGCTCGGCTAGAAGAATGATCTGGCTAGGCGGGTCACCCTTCTAGCCGAGCCAACCTCTAAACGGTTCGCCAAGTTTTGCAAGGAAATATAGGGAAAGTTGGCTCGCACAAGGTAGCTTGTGGAGGCAAGTGAAGCCAAGTTTTCTCCATGTATACGGGGCCTTAGTTACACGCCATGAATCATGTTAACTTCAGCCAAGGACAGTCTGGGCCAATTCACTTCTAAAAATATGATTACCTTACATTTAAATGTACAATCACTGCAATTCTAGGAGACAAAAGAAAAGTCATTACCAGTAACAGGGGAATCGCCGGTTCTCAGATTTTCAGGAGATTTAAAAACTCCTGATTTCACAGACGTGACGTAAGAAGCTGGGAGAGAGCACTGGGACGGATCCAGGTCAGCATAACCTAACTTCACCAACTGAACATTAACACTTGAAATTGAGCCAGATTCAAACAATTCAACATGATGTATGCCATCAAGATCTCGCTTTATCACCGATGCTTCCATCACCTAAAAAAAAATAACAGGCCTTGATATACAGTAGATTTTGTTTCCCTACAGCGCGCACTCTAATTGGCTAGTTCCAAGTCACATAACATGTATTGAAAGATGAAATTGCTTCCCGCCCGGCCGACAGTTTTTGGTTGCTAACATTTGGGAGCTTAAACAACGACGACGGCAACGGCAACGAGAATGGCAGAAAAGCAATAGGTTTAGTCGGCAAAAGAACAACTATTCCAGCGGGCAAATGCGACAGCTATACGAGAATGTTGCAAATGAATCCACCTTACATTTCATTGCCGTTGTTGCACAACTACAACGTGACACGTCCTTGTTTCAGCTTTTATGGAGGACGAAAACACAAGGCAAAGATTTTCTGCTTCTTTTTTTTTAACTTCGATACGGTCCTTCAGAATCAACTCCAGAATCAACTCCAGAAAAATCCCCAACGTTCGAAAAATGAATGAAATGGAATACGAGTAATAAAGTTTGAAACGGGGCGAATTCACATTTTAAGTGACGTTTACACTGCCGTTGCCGTCATGGTTGTTTAAGCTCCCTATACAAAATCTTTGACATCAAAGGGTACTAGTGAACCGTTAGCGGCCCAAGCTGACCGATGCTTCCAGTCAGTCGAGAAGGCAAACTGTTATAGCAAGACTGCAGGGAGCGCCCACGCGCGCGACAATACTGAAGGACAGTTAGGAGGTTAACATCACACGCCACATTATGCTTGATTGAGCAAGTGGTATTTGATTACACTCAAAACATTTCGACGTCTCAACCGAACCTGAGGAAAGTTTATTACAGTATACATCAATCATAACTCATTTGCTCTCTGGCAATTTCCGTGATCAACGTAAACTTACTTATTACCTCTCGTTTTTGTTTTGATTTGAGCAGGTATTTAACGGTTCCTGTTGTATCATAAGAACTCTTCGTTCCTTCCTTTCTCTTCAGCCCAGCAAGCTTGGCCTGTATCGCATGTCCCGGAATGTCCTTCAACGACGGAGGAAGCTCACACAGTGCACTCAAGGAAACCGTCTCAGTTTTTCCATAGTCAATATCCTTCACTACGACCTGTTAAACGTATCAGGACAGATCAAAACCTTTAATGTAGTTTAACACAGTTTTTTGTAATACAGATTTGTTCCCGTTTCTGTTTCTTGAATATGTGTCCGAAATTTAAACTCGTCAAATATCTTGCACAACCTATTTTTTAGTCTTCAAAACAAACAAATTAGCCTCCAAAAATGCCCGCCCTATCGCGCGGCCATGCAGACAAGTACGAAATAGAATATTTTGCAAGAATGTAGAGTGATTTAAAACATGGCAGCAAAGTATAGCTCCCCAAACATCTTCAGACTCTTCATCTATTTCGCTGTACATACATCACTTAACTCCACAAAACACAAAAAAATGTCCAGAACCGGAAGCGAAGGCTGAGCAAATCAATTGACGACGTCACATTACCACAACAGCCTTTCTTTGATCCTTTACTCGTTCCCAGTCCCTGGGAAACTTCTGAAGGGGAAAAACCAGTTTTTGGATGGTTAAAATTTAAGACATTTTCTGGGAGACACATATTTAAGGTTCAGAATTGTTAAATAAACTTATATGACGGGAAAAATCAGTTAAAAAAAATTCGTGTCCTATACACTTTAAAGGAATGTTTAATATATAGATTTAGCAGGGCTAAAAGCGAAGCTCTCGTTATGTACTTATAATTTACTCAAACGAAAAATAAAATCAAGCAATGCTAAACGGCGACGGCAACGAGGACTGCAAAAAAATCAATAGTCCCTGATTAGCAACAAAAAAAAAAAAACTTGCACATGCAGCACACTTTTTTGTTTTTTTGTACATTTCTTTGCCGTTGTTTTGCACGACCACAACTTGAAACTTTCTAGTTACACATTTTATGGAAAAAAATGTCGCATGTGCTCACCAAAGATTTTGTTGCTTGTGTTCCAGTTTCGCATTTTTTTTCTCACTGCTGCTCATTTTTACCTTGCTGGCTTCTCCTTGCTGACTGCTAGCATTTCTCACTTTTTAACCGCCGATATAAAATTTTTATGTTGTTTTTCCTACAAAATTCGTCTACTCTTTTTATCTCTCGCTCTAGCTCTTTCTCTCTTATCTACGTCAGTGTAGACATCAAAACTAAGTCCAAAAAAAAGTCGACTTTGTCGTTGTTTTTTTCTCTCTAAAAGTCTGGGTGGCCACGCGATTTCGCGCCAAAATTGATTGAGTTATTTTACATTGGTATGCCTGTGGTGCGGACATACGCGCGGGCGAGTGGACGTACAGTCACGTGACTGCCAAAATTTCTAGGATGCATAGATAACAAAGATAACCAGTGCTCCGCTATTAAGGCACTATCGACTATGGACTGCGACATTCATTATAGAGATTTAAAATCACGTTATTTACGGAAAACGGAAAACGGTGCATCATCAGTTTCACCATCATCAACTTCAATAACGTCACTAGTATTAAAAAAGATTTCAAAATTCATTAATAATTCAAAAAGAAAAAACAAAAGAATCCGCCGCGAGTTTTTAAACCTGATAATACACTCCTGCGCGTTATTTAAACAGTACTTAATTAAGGCACACATTAGAGTTAAAGACAGTAATATACAGACGAAATCATACACTTCACTGTTGACTACTAAATGAACAACATACCTTATCTATGCCATATGTAGAACTTTTTGGAATTGATACGATTTTCACTCGAAACCTTGTACCTTTCCCCGAAAGTTTAACAACAACATCTCCCTCTTTGGGATAAATCTGTAGATTAAATTAAATAACATACGACGATATTATTTCAACCCTGACAAACGACATCACACGGCATTCCCAAAGAATTATTACGTGAACCTTTTGTGATCATCGTTTATTTTTGTTGGTAAAATTTTTCGTTAGGACAACGACTTGAATTGGACCAAGCTTTCAGCCAAAAAAGTAAGCAAAACTTTAAGCCCAATAGCGTGCGATGGAGTTTTTCTAAAGGTGCAATCCCAATACCAGTTTTTCTCTACTTTAAAAGCAAGCCAAGGTATTACCATTTTATAACGTCAAATACTCCCGGCACAGAAATAGTCCGCCATCGTCTGTTTTTTCATAAAGGAAGCTTAATGAAAGCCCAGCAAAATAAAAGAAAATGGACAGAAGATAAAGAATGGGTAGAAAAGAGAGCAAAAAATAAGCGACTGGCCAAAAAGTATGGGGGTGGGGGGCCGGAGCAGGGAGGAGGTGGGTCATGAGGTTTTGAGCCTTGTGCAAGGGGTGGGTCGTGCAATTTTCACCTGTCCTTATGGGGTGGGCCACCCTGTTTTATTACATAGATAGGCACTAACTACTAATGAGACCGTTGACTAAACTTGTTACATAAAACACAGCCAGCTAGAATTATTGCTAAAATACTCACAAACCTGTTGTGCGAGAAAATACAAAGGGTGACAGGCCACACATCTATACGGGCGTGGAACCCTCTGTTAACCTTTTTTTTCGGCTCTAACGTTTATGTCCTTTAATGATTTTCCTTTTTTGTAAGGAAATGATTGAAGTGAAGTTATAGTTGGTTTTGTACAAGATTCCATTTTTTCATTCAAGCTTCCTTTATAGTAGAAACTGGGGGCTGGTTTTGTGTCACGAATGGCAATGTTTCTTTTTCCTCTTTGTTGTTTTGTTTTAGGAGTTTAGATAGTAGATTGTCTATCAAAGATTGTGGGTAGCCTCCGCCCATCAAGCGTTTTTTTTTTTTTTAATTTGAATTATTTTCCTCAAAGGTTGTTTCTGAGGAGTTTTCTCGTAGATTCTCAAGGCTTCTCCTTTGACAAATCCTTTTTTAACATTTGGAGGGTGACACGAGGTGAAATGTGTGTGCAAGACGGTTTCCATTTGTTTAAAATGTGCCTTCGCATCAAGGATAGATTTTTCTTTAAATCTTGAGCCTGTGTATACAACCGCGTCTAAAAACGCAGTCTCAGTGTCAAATGTTTCGGCCGTGAATTCAATAGTTGACATAATTGGGTAATGTAAGTTTGTTTGTTCGATGAAGGCTTCGATGTCTGGTTTACTCATGTCCCTTAGTGAAAAGATATCGTGTATGTAGCATTTCCAAACTGTTGTTCTAAAGACGGTTTTGCTGAGAGTTGTTGTTTCAATATAATGTCATGAAAATATTGGCAAAGGAATCAAAACTGCTGTCTTTGTGCCCATTGCAGTTCCATGGTTTTGTAGGTAGTGCTTTCCATTGAAGTGGAAGAAATTTTCCTTGAGGACTAATCTAAGGATTTCCGGCAAGTAATGTGTAGGAATGGGTTGTCTTCGTAGAAATTTTCGTGTGCTTTGTGACAGAAAATTTCAATATACCCTCGTTTTGTTGTATATTCGTGTCAAGACTCATAACGTCCATCGAAACAAGAAATGTTCGGTTTTTCACATTTGTCTTTTCAGTGAAAGGTATGATTTCTGTGATTTTAATAATAATACTAATATCAACCCCCCCCCCCCCCCACCCCCTGCTATACTTTTTGACCTGTCCCTAAATGTTAAGCTTGTCCCATCGTTAAGCTAATTTTTCAACAACACGTGAACTCGGAACTTTACTATTGCGTTTTTCGCTACCGTCAATCATAATTACGATCACAAACAAAACGTGAAACACAAAACGTGTCGAAATCCACCAATCACAAACCGTGACCTTTTGAACTCGTTGAAGAAAACTTCTGTTTCGCAAGACGTCATCTAAGATGATTGACGGCAGACAATGAAGAACACGAACGTTAGTTTTGAAAAGCGGAAAGCTCATTAAGTGTCTTTTTTTTTTAACTTTTACCTTTCCTGCAGAAGAAGGATTGACGCAGTCTTTTAACAAATACTGAATTTTCCTAAGGGAAAAGTTTGTTTCTTTGTCAGCCAAGAAGAAGTAGATATCATCAAGACTTTCAATCTGTAGAGAAAGATATCTATTAATCACCAATCTGTACAACCAAAGTTACTATTACAATACAGCAATAAACGAAAAGATTAGTGAGAGCGAACGGGATCGCTGCAAATATTCGGCTTGCTCCAGCAATGTGCTTTGCGTAAATTCCACGTGATAAAAGGTCCAAACTCACGTGTTCAGATAGCGATCAATGCATTCCATTCATTCTTAGTGGACGTCCAAACGAATGCTGGCTAAATGCGTGTCATGCATATGTAATTTTATATCTTTATTTAACGTCTTGTCCTGCCTAGATTAGCATTATAACTATTTTCAGGACATAAAGTATTGTAACTTTATATTTCTTTAAAAAAATACGTTGTTGTTGTTGTTTTTGTTGTAATAGCAACCTGAGGGTCAGGAATGTGGGCTCCCCCAATGACAGTTTCTTCAAGACTGAATAAGCCTAACATTGACTATAAGAAAAACTCTCGATTTATAGTTTATTTGACTATAAGTTTTAACAGTTTTTATAAGTTTTTTTGGTGTCCCCAAATTAGTAAGGGATTCTTTTTTCCCTGGCTAGACGGCTTTTGACACTTTAATAAAGTTTCTATCTATCTATCTATCTACAGGATTGGACTCCACTTTAGCATCAACATTCAAGGACAGAAAAAGCTGTGATAGCATCTGAGGAAAGCTGAAAGGAGTGCACATGGCTATCATTCAAGGTAATACACTAAGACGATAAGTTTTCAAAATCGTTGTACTCCAATATCACATAAGTATTGACCTACATTTGAAAGGAAGACGTCCATAATTTCTGACTTCTCAAACAGCTGATTTGGCAGCAATTGTTGTTGACGCTGTTGTTCACATTTCCCCCGACTTCCTCGAGGCGATGGAAAAGGACTTTTGCTCATCTGTGCTTGGTCAGTTGATGCTGATGACTCTTTCCTAGGTAAGGGGACGTGGCTTCCTGATTGATCAGTAAGAGGTGTGGTGGTGTTGGTCATCTTTGAAGCTGATTGGGTAAACTGTGCAGCTGACTGGGTACCCAGTGCATCTGATTGGGGTACTTGTGTAGATTGATGAGTCTTCTGGGCAGCTACTCTCATAAATGGATGTGGTGGAATGTGATGACTCTCAGACTGCTGTTTGGGCCGAGTAATAGTGGTTTGATGGGATGACAATGGATTAGACTCTTGGACAGGTTGTTTTAGGTTTGGCATTACTGTTCTCCCGTTAACGTATCTTGTGAGAGCCATCTGGTCATTCACTGATATTTTACCTTCTTTAAGAGTCAACTCAACTTCTGTAACATGTTCCTGTAATATATTTATAATAATTTAGAATTCGCCATTTGCACATCTCCTATCATACAATTTGTTTGCCCCCTAAAAGTTTGCATAATCTTTTCCTTTAATATTTCTCCTGGTCGATATTACTGTCATGCCAGGGGAAATTAAAGACAATGCTTATACCAAATTTTGGTGGGACAAACAAAATATATCCTGGGAGATATGCAAATGTCAAATACATCTTAAGGTTGTGTAATACTCAAACTGTACGGCGGACAGTTTTAAAGTTAAAACGTTACTCTGATTTTTTTAAAAAACCGGTGTGCTTTTTTTACAATCATTGTAGATTGGATCCCTTTTTCACCAATGTATTCACTTCCGTTTTTAACGTCTCTCAATTTTTTTTTAATCTCTAATATTTGTAAGATCTTTTATTATAATCACTATTTGTATTAAAATAGCCTTTTTAACATGATTGCTGTAATTTCATTGTTATCAATTTTGTTTTTTAGAGGGCCACTAGGGAGAATACTTTTCATAGTAATTGGTGTCACCCTCCTAAAATAAAGGTTATATAGGTGTACATGACAGGGCTTGTTGTATCTACCACTCAACCTTTCAGGAACATTATTAATGTTACTAGTATTCAACACAACAAATTTAAGCTATGGTAAAATGGGCAACAGAAAAGTGAAACTTGTTTTGCAACATTGCTTTGCAAAGCTGCTGCACGTTTTACCACGGAAGAATCAAACATGTTTTGCAACAAATCTGGTTGCTGCTTGTTTCTTGAATACTGGCTTGTTAATGGATAAAATTACGTGGGAGTCGCACCATAAACGGGAGTTTTGTCATTTGCTACAAAACAAGTTTACCTTGAACGAGCCGGTAAAACGCGCAACATGTACAGATTTTGTTGCAAAAAGTAGAACTACTCTCTACTATCTGCAACAGATTTTCGCAACTTGCAACAACCTGATTTGTGGCAAGACAGGTTTGAATGTGGCTATCCTTTGAAACTCATTTTGCTGCAATGATACTAAACAAGTTGCACGTTTTTGTTATTAAAAACCTTTTTACCTTACATTGTACCTTTAAAGGACTTTGTCATATTTTTGGTATTACCATAAAACCCTAAAAACACATTGGAACCAAAGAAAACCCTGACATAATTATTGAGTTTTAAGTAAAAATAAAAAAAAAAATTGCTCAACTACTATACTCACTTTTAAACTGATAATGCTTAGTTTTCCATTTGTTAGAATCATTAAATATCTTTCTTTTCAAGTTAGATGACTGAGAGTCCTTAATTACAATTTCAGGTGGACCCAATTTCACCAAATAGAGAGATTAAGATTCACGTTTACGCCAAACGGCAAACGTCAGATTCAAGTTGAGAATTTCTCAAAATGGAAAATAAGCAGATAAAAACAGTCCAGAACAATTCTTATGTATAAAACTGGCGTGAAACTACTTATTTTTCAGTTGAAGTAACAAACAGTTAACGGCAATTATGGGAAAAAACTTGGTCACGTGGTATAAATGCACGTTTGCCGTTTGGCGTAAACGTGAATCTTAATCTCTCTAATATTGTGGAACTCACCACGGAATAGCCACTTAAACCAGTAAATTACTGTGCAATAACCATCATTGACTACTATTTTCTTACCCGTTTTGACTCCTGCTGCTTTATCTTCCTTGCCCTGCAAACTTTATCACAAATCAAATTCCTCAAGTATATGGACCCTTCATTTGCTATATTTGGTCCCAAACTAGATGCAAGCTCCAGACCTAAAAAAGGCACACAAACACAACTATCAAGAACACTTGTAATTGTAGTCTGCAAATACAGCCTTCTCTCCTCACCCCGACCTTGCTGCTAAGGATGTTTTGCAGGAAAGCCACAATGACAGAAATTCCATGCTGATGACGCATAGTTAATCTGGAAGTAACGGGGGTACATTCCATGGAGGCATTTAAATCTGCTCTCACTAATTATTTTAATCTCTCTTATTTTTTATTCAATTTTATACATCACTTCATTTTACTATCTATCTAGCTATTATTATTATTTATTTATTTGTTTTTGTTTGTTTTGTTTTGTTTTGTTTTTTTTTTGCACATTCACAGTGATGGAAACCATTGTGAATTATGATATTTAAAATAAAAATAAATAAATAAATAATTGTAAACTCATTCGACCTTATGTTACTCCTGGTCTATTGCGGTTAAGTTTTGAGTTCTGCTGATAAAGTGCAGCACCAAAACTCAAATGCCTTTTTGTAAGGATGAATATATTCGATGAATAGACTATTTGTAGTAGATTCATGGCTTATGGATCATCTACTATTTGTAGTAGATTCATGGTAGATTCATCCATCTCACTATCAAGGTTTTGTCTTTATTTTGTCATTCATAAACAACAGTAAAAACAATATGACTACTATGTCAACCAATCAGAGCTCCTGACCAGACTGTAGATGGATTTAACGACATCAGTAAGGAATTTTTTTTGCGTTGAGGCGTAGATGTCTCTGCTGTGAAACCTCCAAAGCAGCAAGGAGCAAGGAGAGATGGCGACACCTCCCTTTAGTAAAAGAATGAACACAAAAAGCGACAAAACATTAGGGTTTAAAAATCACCAAAAATTCAACTCACCAGCCAGCTTAAAAGGTATGGCTTGCGGAGCTAAGTCCCAAAATCTCTTATGTATATCTGTAAATTGGTCCCATGAAATCCATTCACAGTTGCCATAATCAATGTAAAACACTTTAACTTCTTTTCTTGCTACTGATGATACTTCCAAACACCAACATCTAGTTGAAACAATGAAATTTGATCAATGAGTGAATCTGTTACTTTGCAAAATTATGGCACCAGGCATGAGTTGGGGCTAAGACGTTAGCCTCTTGTCTCTGTGCCTAATGTAGAGTAAAACTCATTATAAGGACACTATTAAGGTGCCTGAGTAGACTTACTTCTTTTTTTGTTCCAAATACCAAAAATCAGTGAAGAAAAAGAACATGGAGTCCCTTATCAGCTGTTCTTTGAAATGCTATGCATATGTGTGAAGAAGTTAAGTACATATGATGACACAAAATTTCTTTTGCTTCATTGTCATACCTCAGTACCAGATTGTATAGTAACACAACAGCTGCTAAAAAAGTTGTAACTTATCATAACTTGATTTGGAAAGTCTGGGCTTTGCATGTTGACAGCTACAATTCTTTTTTAAAGTTACCAACCAACACATAATCGTCACTGGTTTTCACAAAATCATCTCATGGGCAGCTGACAGCCTGCGAAAACATCTGTTTGTCCTCGCTCTTTGCCACTAGGGACGTTTCGCACGGAGGAACATTTGCGACTCAGCAACAGAAATTCCATACTGATGACGCTTTGCCGCTAGGGACGTTTCGCGCGGAGGAACATCTGCGACTCAGCAACAGAAATTCCATACTGATGACGTAAAATCTTTCCGAAATCCAGTCAGAAGCGCTGATTGGTCGACAGAGTGGTTACATTGTTCTAGTTATTGTTTATGAATGACAGAAAAAAGACAAAAGGCAACAAAGGTCAAAAGTAAATGAGAAGAATCTCTAACAAAACTGTCAATATTTGTGGAATATAGTCTCCTCTAGAAGAAGCATTTGAGTTTTGCTGGAGCTCGTTGGCAGATGAACACAACACTTTGCCAAAATCGACCAGAAGACACGTAAAATTGGACAAATTTATATCTGGAGCCCTAAGAACGTCTGCGTGGGAGGCTACCTGACTGCCGGATTTATTTTGTAAACATTGATTTGCGTCATCAGTATGGAATTTCTGCCCCTGAGTCACAGATGTTCCTCTGCACGAAACGTCCCCAGTGGCGAAGAGCAAGGAGAAATGGATGTCTTCGCAGGCGACAGCTGACACTCTTTTTTTCTTGAACCAAGCATTGGCAAAATTGTAAATTAACTTGAATGATTGAATGAAATCAGTACCTGTACCACTTGTTGTCCTCTGAATACCTGGCAGCACCAAGTTGATACTTGACAGGCATACACCTTTTGTGATGTTCCACAATCTGAAGATCAGTTTTGACTTGTTGCAGCTCCATGTAACTTCCACTCTGCATACAAAAACATCATTTTTTTCTTATACATTAGCAAATTGTTTCATGAACATTTCAAAAGCCGTATTTTTTTGCATGCAGCTGTCCTGGTAAATGCAAAATATTGTTAAAATCGACAAACAATTAAAAGAAGGTACACTGTATTCAAAATTAATTGTGTAAAATGCTATGTATGATGATGATGATGATGATGATGATGATTATGATAACACTGTGTCAATGTATGTAATGTGATGTATAGAATTAAACATCAAAATCTCTCACCTGATCATCAACATTAGCCCAGAAATGGCAAGAATCAATCACTTCTGTCACAAGAACCTCAAACTCATCTAAAGCAATACTATTTGGATTTTTCATCGGTTTCCTGCATCTTTGCATAAGTTCACACATTTCTTTATAGCTTAAAAGTGTACGCACAGGAACCCCTTGTTTTGAGGACTCCGGCTTAGCACTAAAGCATGCATTTTCACTGAAAGCGTTTGTACATTGTCTCTCCTTTTCTTCATGTAAACACAAATCATTTGTGACATCAAAGACAGTGTTGTAAGTCCTCTGTTTTTCTCTAGCCCCGCTCCCATCAGTTGTTCTGTTTTTGTTCATGACAGATTTTACAACATCACATAAGATTCCAGTTAACCCATGATCACTGTTGCCTAATTCAAATCCACCTTCAGAAATGCTGCAGTTCACAGGTGACTGAGGATCACAGCTGGAGACAGAGCTCTGGCTAGAACCACGGCTTAGTGCAGGTGCATCTCCTAAGGAAAGACATCAAAGTAATAATTAATTGGTACCACAGAGGTCCTTACTATCAGATATGTGTCCCTTTTGAGTAGCAATAATTTATTCCTCCTACACTCTTAAAAGACATTCACAATTTTACAGTAATGTTGTTTTGTGCTTTAGAGATTATTTTTAGGGAAACTAAAAGAAACAAGCATCTTCATGTATGACAAAATGTTGTGCATTTCAGTTATACTAAAAATGCCTGAAAACTTTCTACAGTGTAACAAAGATAACATTCTTGGTTTGAATTCATCACAAATTTAAGAATAAAGATTTAATTCGTTTCAAGTTAAATTGGAAACAACCATACCACAAGTAGGGAATTAACCATGATTATTTCCTTACCTGGCAAATTAAGCTGCCTTGTGGCTTTTTCTTTTGATATAGCAGGGGTAACTGTCAAAATTTTGTCGCCTAAACGAACTTTCTTCTGCATTGCCTGCAAAGTGGTCACGGCGTCTTTTTCTTTTGCAAAGTATATAAAGGCATATCTACATGTACAGGAATCAAATACAAAGATCTAGAATACTTAACATAACAGTTAAGGTAAAAAATAAAACGTTTATTCCAAAAAAAAATTATTTCTGTATTTATTACATCCACTTTGAAATCACTGGCTATCCGTGCAATCTGATTGGCTCTCAGCAGTGTGATTTATAATGGTAATTGAACTGAGTGGAGTGCAATTTGGTCTGAAATCATACGAGTGATTTCAAAATCGCGCGAGTTCGATTTGAAATCACAAGTATGATTTCAGACCAAAATTGCACGACTTGAAGTTCAATTACCACTTTATTACATCCATTTTGAAATCGCAGAATTTAGTTAATATTTTATTGATCAAGTAGCCGGTTTGTTAAAAAGCCGAAACAAAAAGGCTTTTACATCTCATTTTGTATTCGAAACAGAAATGATGCGATATAGAACAAAAATAGTGCGATTTAAAACAGAAATGACTCGGTGATTTAGAACATGAATGACGCGATTTGGAACAGATGCGATTTAGAGCAAAAAATGGTGCGATTTAGGAATAAATCACACTGCTGAGAGCCAATCAGATTGCACGGATTACCAGTGATTTCAAAGTGGATGTAATAAATTCCTAAATCGCACCATTTTTTGCTCTAAATCATTTTTGTTCTATATCGCATCATTTCTGTTTCGAATACAAAATGAGATGTAAAAGCCTTTTTGTTTCGGCTTTTTAACAAACCGGCTACTTGATCAATAAAATATTAACTAAATTCTGCGATTTCAAAATGGATGTAATAAAGTGGTAATTGAACTTCAAGTCGTGCAATTTTGGTCTGAAATCATACTTGTGATTTCAAATCGAACTCGCGCGATTTTGAAATCACTCGTATGATTTCAGACCAAATTGCACTCCACTCAGTTCAATTACCATTATAAATCATTTAAACTCGCATGGTCTGAAACTGTGCAAACTCAAGGTACTTACTTTTCATGGACATCTACACAAATAACTTCCCCACATCCACTGAATATTTGCTTAAGAGTTGACTGAAAACAAAGGAAAAGACACTAAGGAGTTGCAAAGCTGATAATCTTGAATTTTTTTTAATAATAATAATAACCCATGACCACACACTTTGCTCAAAGTGTACATTGGGCAATTCCAGATTCCAGGTTTCCACATTTTCACACCCCTTACCTTCAGAATATCCAAAATGCATCATCCCCCATGCCTTCAGAATCCCATAATAATATTGTGACCCCCCTGCCCCCCTCCCATTCAGATTTTCCATTTTTTCATCAAACTCTTCGAAATAACTGGAGGAAGTTCGCAAACATGTCCAATTTGGCTTTATATTTTATAATGCCAAAATATTTCAAATGACTTCACTTCTGTACTTCAGTACAGCTGGTTACAGACAGGAGTCATTTTGACAGCGGGCAATAAAAATTTGAAAATCTATAGAAGTTTTCTCCTTAGCACTGTTTAAGAAATGCAACCTGCATTAACTTTACATTGCCCCAACTAGTACAGAACATTAACATAAGTATATCTTCTGATGAACATTCTGTCACTCACAGTATCCAAAGACACTTCAATGATAATTATGGAACCACACATTTTGCAACTTAGAAATTGCCTGCAATGAAGTGTCTTCCGTAAAGTACATGTTAATGTGTCTGTACCTCTTTTTGAAAGAGACCACTATGGTGCAATTCTTGTATATGACCACCTCTCATTAGTGACAACTAAATCTTTGCATTTTATTTTTGGCTGGTCGCATATGGCAGCTGGTTCGACTGTATTTGTTTTGTGATCCACTTACCTGGGCAGTTCCAGGTGGAAAGTTACTAACATGAATAGGATAACCACCATTCATTTTACTTATACAACCAGCTAAATTTTCCTCGCTAAAAAACTTGTTTTTTCCAGCGACATCTGACTTTGGTGACACCAAACCACCATCTATCTCCCAATCCTCAGAGGAAGCAATCTGTACAGTTTGCAATTCATTTTTTGGAGGTGACTTATCCTCTATGTTTTTAGCAGTAGCTGAATTTGCCTTCTTCTTTGCTGAGTCTTGCTTAGATTTCTTTTTTGCATCCTTGCTAGCTTTACCATTTCGTTCAATAGCTGGATTAATTATCAAACTGAAGCCTTGAAAATTAAACCCATCCATTTCATGAAGAACTTTGAGGGCATCACCATAAGTAGAGAACCGTACAAAGGCTACCCTGGGAAATGATATTAATATTTTCAACGCAAAAATTTTGGAAACAACAACAACAACAATAAATTTATTGTACCCAAACCAGAATATTATAGTTATTTTACAAGTTGTTAAATTAATCAATTAATTAATCGATGGTAATGCCAAGAAGCCGGATTCAGTAAGATAATTTAAATAAGTTTATTGTGCGGGGTACAACATGGCAGCATATCAGACTATATACACACAAACATGTGCACAGATATACACATACAGCTATTTCGAGAAGGGTTGTCAGATAAAGCACATGTGACAACCCAAAAATGTATTGTGGGTAGTTTTGAGTTCACTGTTTTTCAAAGAAATTTCGGAGAGAATAGCAGGAGAGGCCATGGACATATGTCTGCGAGTGCTAAAAGAAAGCAACAAAAATAGGTTCAACAGCTATAGTGTCAGGAACAGTCCATTGAGCATATCCCATATTACCTTTAGGGATTGTCCTGTGCACATTTTTTCCGACAAACTTTCTCACAATAGCTGTATACACTAGCACATATTACACAGTTGTATGATTTGCAGACATTATCATAGAAATGACAATTAGACAGGCTTACATGACAGAGAAATAAGTGAAATATAGAAAATTACGTTAGAATATCGCATGTAGAAACATTGCGGCCAACTTGTTTCACCACCGCTGACCCAATTCCAAAGAGTAAAATGTGATGTAACAAGTTACCTACGAGAAAGAACTACAATACAATCCCAATTTCTCAAACCCTGCATTTTTTGAAATACCTGATAATCAGAACCTAACTTCCCTTCTACACAGTAATTCAGGGACCGCGGAGGGGGAGGAGCTGGTAGGGCCGCAGCCCCACCACTTTTTTGCGCCCCCGCCCCCACTTTTTGTGCTAAAAAGAAAAATAATTAAAATGAAAAAAAGACTTGAAACAAGTTTTTTTTCCATCTATATTCCGCTATATTCTCTGTATTTTCTTTAATTTCAAACGCCAGGCATTTTGTGGGTTTCCTGTGCTTTTCGCAGTAGTTGTGCCCTGGGGCCGACTTGCCCCTTTATCAAACGCCATGCCTTGGCCTTAGCCTTGGCCACTCCTTCGCTTCGTTCGGCAGCGTATTTTGTACTTCCAGCTCCAGCAGAGTTTTTTATCAGTTTTATCAGACGAAATGAAGAAAATTAAGTTAGCTTTTTAAAGCCAAACGAGGGTGAGTAGTTGTTTTGAGTTGATAAAAGTTTTATATTTTGTCTTTCTCCTTTCGAATCAATGAAATATTCGATGGCAAGAAGAATTACATTACTTGAACAGTGAACGGCCATAGTTAGAAATTTTTCAGATCACTTCAGTGTAGTATTTTCCATACTAAAATTCTAATCGCGTCTTTTCTTGCATTGAATCTGAACTGACAGTGTATGTTGGTCGTTTATTAGAAAAAATTACTTTCAATTGTCAGCCCTCCCACTTTTCACCTTGCTCCACGGTCCCTGTAATTTGACCCCAATTTTTTTTTTCATATCAGCCAATAATTTGAGCCAATTTGCTTTTCCCAAGGTGGTTCAAAAAATCAGGATTCCACTGTACAGTATAGATACTTAACCATTCCACTTCTAGAAAAGATATGGTAAGATGATTTATTTACCAATCCAACATTTTTTTTACTATTATTCTGTGGAAAAAATGGTGCTACTTTTAAAAGTATGCTCTATGGTAAAGTGTAGAACCTTTTTTTTTTTTTGCAAATGGAACCATTTAATTTGGGGGGACCTTTGCCACTCTTAAGAGGGAAATGGTTGACACAATTCCCTAATCACAAAATGTATTATGGGTGAACATCATATCAAAATGTTATTACAATAACATGCAGGAAAAAAAAACTTACCGATTGCGAGAACCCTCAATCTTAACTTCAACCAAGCTTTTGAAATCCTTAAAGATACTCTTTATATCACTCTGCAAGAAGGAAATGTATTTAAACCTTACATGTTTGGCATAATCCTAATTAATGTCACTATTCCGCTTAAGATACGCATGAAAAGGTAACACAACTAAATAGCGCATGCAGGCAAATAAGACAATTACTACAAGATGGCGTAATAAGGGGGGACACAGCCCTGTGGCAGGTTCTAGCAACTTCAGGTTATGCGCACAGCAAAAACACAAGCCTCAGTTATCGCCCCACTACCGTGCGATAGGACAAGAGTATTGGCAGAGCCTTTCTTATCTCCCCAGCGCCGCACGGGCTGGATCAGACAAGATTAAGGCAAATAAATAAGATGGCAAGACACAAGAAATGCCAAAAGCTTGGGGAAGTCACAACGCAGACCTAACCGCACCACAAGGAGTGACCCCCCAAACTTTATTGATACATAGCACAACAAAACTCCTCCATAGGGAGGGAGGGTGGATAACAAAATTACTGTAACTGTTTGCTTTCGTGCAAGCTAGACGAATAAAGACCAGGTCTGAAAAAGCAGAACTTAATAGCTAGACAGTGCCTCAAGTCTTGACCAATGAATACAGTTGTACCATAAGCTACCTAGTCTTATCATGATTAAAGTCTAGCCATGAATAGGGCCTTGAAAACAGGGACCAATCTGCGCAATGCTAAGAAAAATATGATGACAAACATACGACAAATTATTCAGGTTCCAACCACGAACAGCTTTTGTTTCTATCTTAAAATTAGCGTGCTTTCATTCATAGACCGAACAGAGCATACATTGGGGCAGGCTACCTTAGCCTACTCCCCCCTGGTGCTTCATGTTCCATTAACTGCTTTTACTATCTGGTAAATGTCTTATAAATATTATAATATTATATCTTTTAAAAGACTAACATTTAAGATAAGAGTTGGCAGACATGCAGCTGAAATATGTTCTGTTCTGCCCCCTCCTCACTAGACAGACCCCTGGGTGTTTGACTTTTTTGACAAATTTTGGTCAAATTTCCTGGTACATGTACGTTGGCAGTTGAGATGGTAAAATGCCGTACCGCCTAGCAATTCAAACAGCGTCAAGTCCCCCAACCACGAGTAACTATTCAAAAATTTTTCTCTGTGTCATATCCTACTAAACACAACTGAAATAACTTAAGGGTGCGTTCGATTGGGAAATCTGGATTTGGATTTTAAAATCTGAAATTCGGATTTACAATCAAATGCGAAATACGAAAACGGATTTCAATGATGAGATATCTGTTATTGGATTTTTATTTTTACTGTTCGAATGGGAATCCGCAAAAGGATATGGAAAAATGTCCTTAAGAACAGCGGTCTTGTATGTGCACGCAAAATTAACAAAAAGAAGACCGCTGTTCACAAGAACAGTTTTGCAAATCCTTTTTCAGATTTCCCAATCGAACAGTAAAAAGGAAATCCATGAAATTCAGATTTGGATTTCTTAATTGAAATTGACCCCGAGGACATATTTCTCGGAGGTGAAATCCATTTCACGATTCATTGCAAAATCCAAAAGCCAGATTTCAAAATCTAAATCCAGATTTCTCAATCGAACGCAACCTTAGTCTCGCAAAGCTGTCTTTTGGAGGTTTTTTTATTTTAATAAAATTTATTGTTCATCCCAGAATGCCCAGTTTTAACAGGCTTTTTCAAAGGCTCTCAAATGCTCCAACAAAACAGTGAATATAGAAGCCATGAACCATGAATGCAGGGCACATGCTAAATGAAAGAATAAATATTACAAAATTCTTTAGCTTGCATCACTGTCCAGCATTTGGCCAAGACAAAAAAGTCAAATGCCCAACCCAGCAGACCTCATTTTGGATCAAATCCCCCACTGAACGGAGCAAAACTCCAGTCAAATACCCGGTGTATGGCCGGGTGTTGGAATATTGATTGGTACATTACGCGCGTGTTTCATGCGTGTAATCAGCCATATTGTTGCTGAAAACCACGCGCGCAACACCCGTGTAAACAAATACACAACCTTACCTGTTGGCAGTTGGGAGGTAAATTCTTAACATGAATGGCGTAGAGACCTGAGGAATTTGGCATTATCTTCTTCTTGGAGTCAGATTCTTTACTCACGGATGTTCTTTCATTTTTGTTCACATTTCTAGGCCACTGTGATGGATGCAGGGGTTTTAATCCATTTGGAACTCCCATGTTCTTCTTTGCATGGTCTGAAATAAAAATTCCCTTTTCGACAACACCAAACACTTTATTTTCTCCATCCTTAGGCGAAAACTCCAATCTAGCGACGTCGGGAATAGCCAACAAAAAATCATACAAGTCTTGGAACCCATACTTCTTCACGTCTAGTTGCGAGTCATTCAATTTCTTGTAGTCCCTCGGCAAATCTGTTTGCTTGATTCCTTTCTGGCTTAACAGGACGGCCCTCAACGCAGCCTTGACCAGTTGAGGCACTTCTTTAGCCATTATAATTCATAAGAAAGTTAAAATAAGGCAAACCATCATTCCGATAAATCCCCACACATTGGTTTGAGCTGTTGTTGAATCCCACGTGAATTCGTCAGCGGTTTCCAGTATATCGCAGGCGCGACAGAAGATCAACGTTTCAATAGATTTTCAATAATTTTAATAATACAATGAAATTATCAGTTAACGAGGGAAAATTGACTGGTTTGTGAGCTAGGAACTTTGCTACTATTCAACTGGTTTTGATTTCAGAATTTGCCTTCAGGCCTGTCGAGAAACGGGCCCCACTTCTTGTTCAAACGTTTTTTTTTGTTTTTTTTTTCTTGAAAGGTGCTTGGTTGAAAACACAGGCGACTTGCAAAAACTAACAAGCTAAGCACGCCAGTCAGTGAAGATGCTAAAATAGGGACTCGAATGGACTGGATAAGAGAGTTCTCATGTTTTGAGCCCATCTTAATAGCTCCATCAAGAGCAATACTTAAATTTAAATTTAGGGCCAGTACATTCGGAATTGTCTGGTTAGTGAGGGATAACGGCACTCAAATTCAGTGCAAAACGTTTGGTTCACTGGTCGGCAATGAGCTATATATATTATATAGGGCGTGTGATTCGAGACACACTACTGGAAAAATTCTTTTGAAACGTTCGGTTTAACTTTTGAAGTATGTAGCGATGGACTGTCACTAAAACGAAGAGAAGACCTTGCGCATGCGTCTGAGTTGGCAGAATAGGGACCTTACGGTCCGAAAATGGTGACGCCGATGAAAACGTGGATAAAATAGACATCGCAACCTTACAAACTTTTTTGCGATTTTTCTAAGTCGACCAGTTACTTAAGAGTAACTCGAGATTTGGTCATTTCCCGTCGTAGTTGTGCAGGGAAGAAATTTAGAAAAAGCGTGATGCACAAGCAGAATTCCTGTTTAATACCAAGAGACAATGGGACAGCTGTCCAATTATGGCTCGATCTTGTTAATACTTACTACTGACTGTCTATTGCTTTGGTTCCCGTCGCCGTCGCCGTCACCATTGTTCTTTCGTAAGGTACCTAATAAGATGGCGAAGGCGTGACTAGTGCACCTTTCGCTTGACGAAAATTTTGGTGCAAAGCTTCTCTTTTCTTGCGTACAGTGTTTTAGACCCAGAGATTTCTAAAGGGCCTCGCGATAGTGCAGCGTTAACAATGCGCAGGTGTTCTTTTGAAAATGCACTCCCTTCGATTTTTTCTGGCACCAATCCTAAACACCACCCTAACCATGCCATCAGTAAACTCCTATCCATCCAATTTACGTGGGAGGTGTAAATAGAGTCATGAGGCAGGGAATCCCCTGCAAATTCATAACAAGCATTTTTAAGAGCCCCACTTTTATTCCAAGTATTTATCACAAGAGTATATTTGACCTCCTCAAAAAACAATCACTGGAGCCAATGTGCAGTGTTAAATTCTTGGTCAATCAGGAAAAATAAGGTTGGTCTACAATGGAAATAACACGGAGGATAACTTCAGGGAAGAAAATAAAAATCTGCTGACATTTCAGGTCGACAACATTGCTGAGATTGATGGACAAGGGAGTGAAGTTGGTAAAACCGGTACGAAGAAACACGTCCTTAACTCCTTAGCGTCGCAGCAATTTACTTTCTCAAAGGTTGATAACGTTTCATATTATCAAGGCATCGACGTTATCACAAGTGTCAATCTATCGGTGTTTCTATCTGGACCACAGGCCACCCTTGACATCATGGTGTTACTGTTTCTTCAAGAGGGGAATGTCACCTTTGGTAATGAATCGCTTGCAGTGTTCAAGGGAACCTTCGTGATTAACATCAATGTTTAACTTAGTTTACTTGGCGATCACCATGAAATAGCCATTCATAACCCAAAACAATAAAAAACCGCTTTGACAGTTGGAAAGTTAGAAAATAATCTCTTTCAATCCTCTTTCAAAGAAAATTTGAGCTAATTTAATATCATAAACACCATAGGAAAAGATACCAACGTGTTCCAGAAGTACTGGTATTAGATTCGTACCATAGATGCAGCACCTGAGGATTTATTGGAAGCTAATGGCGTGGAGAAAGACAGGATTACTCGCAATAAAGAAGAGGCTGTAAATGATAATCTTCCTACAGCTTTTCACATCGATCATAAGGTGAACTATTTACTTTTAAAGATAAAATATCTGATGAATCAAATCTTTTAGCGTTTATTTTCGAATAGTCGTATTATCTTGGTACCTTGTTGCCCTTGTGATGGCAAATATAACTTTGACCTCGTTTATATGGATAAAACTTGTCACAGGTAAATCATAAAAGGGTCAATAGCCTACCCGATCTACCCCGGGCAAGCCAATGTTTCTTACATTTGACAATAAACCTTAGCAAACCTTTGACAAGAGAAGCAAAAGGTTGACTCGGCTAGAAGGGTGATCAGCCGGGTCAAACCCTTTTGTGATGGTAGGGTTACCCTCGCCGCACCCTCCTATTCGAGAACGTTTTCTCCATATAAACACTTGCTCGGCTACTTTTTGGCACTCTTCTCGTATTTCGAGCAACCTTTTGCATTCAGGCTGAGCAATTCCTCTAGTTATCTTCTAATTCTGGGTTATCGGAGCAGCTTTCAGTGCTTAAATAGGCCTTTCTTCCATATTTCACGATGTTTAGTAGACAATTTATGAATTTCCTGTCAAACAAAAAATAAAAAATGAGCCAAATCCTACCCCCTGGGATCATGGGCGCAAGATAAAAGTAGCCGGCCTACTAGGTCAGCGGTTTTTATGAAAATTCAAAATGTGGACGAAGACTCACACTCGACTGACTTGAGTGCCTCGGCCCTTGGATGTACGTGAAGAAGGTTACTCAACAATTTTATTGGCTCAGTTGGTTTCTATTGAGGACAAAGTTATTTAGCAACGCTGGTCACGCCGCAAAATTGCACAAAAATGTTTAGAAATCTTACTTTTTTTGTACAATTTGCATATTTTAGCATCAGACCAAAAAAATGTTTTGTTTTTTCGAGCACCTTTTAAGCAAATCTCGTTACAAAAAGCAACTTTGAATGGTTTTATGAAAAACGTTTGAGCAACGTTTTGAGATATTCTTGGAAACATTTTGGAAAATCTCGAGCAACTTGTGAAAAGCCCTACTTTGGCTCGCGCAGCCTGGTGAAGTCGGTTAAGACGAGACAATCGATATCACAGCTTGCACGAGCGTTTTTTAAACAATCAGAGCACTATTGGGTCTGGGAAAGGGGTCAGTTTTTACTTTTTTCTCATATAAACACTCGCTATACAGTTGATTCCGCTTGGAGGGTCATCCTCTTTCCCGGGGTAACTTTTCTTCACATAAACGGTGCCTAATGTTCTCCATAGATTGAGGATTGGGAATTCTGTGATGCAGAACTGAACAACTGCCGAAAGGGTCAAAGAAAGGAAACTGGTGCATTTATTGATCTTACACTTGCAATCAAAAGTAAGGGAACTCCCAGGAAATTGACCCTACAAGAGCGTGACAAATCAGGAAAAAAGCCTTTTTAATTGTTACAAGAAGGATAATACAGAATGCCCTGAGAGTTATGACATGGGCGGAGGGACCGAATTTCTGCTTAACTAAGAGGTACGATAACTCCATCTGGTAATATTTGCTTGTCACGGTTGTATTGATTCTAAATAGTTCCAAAAGTCCCAACGCGGAGTTATCTAGCGTTTTATTCTCATCCTCAAAGTTAAAGTTGTGTGTTTATTATCATATATGAAGGAAGTTAATCACATTTTTTAACTCTGCGCCCGTATTTCAAATGTATTTACCATCTCTCTCTAATTGAAGGGTACAACTCTGGGGTCAGCACTCACCGTCCGCATCAGAGAAGTGTCTCACTTATTTAGAGTAGGGACCAACTCTAAATTAAATGTCTGTGCGGTTACAAAGTAGTATTTCCTTATGCATTCATTGTTCGCGAAGACCGTGAGATTTTGCTGAATTTTACTTATACCTTTTTATATTCGCCCCATGTAAAGTAATTCAAGACATTCTTGGATTTTAGATTCCACAAGGCTACTGGATTCCAGCCAGATTCTGTGTCAGTGGAACTTGAATTCCGCATTCTAATCATTAGCGAGATTCCAGTTTCCTAGAGCTGAATTGCGAATTCCAAAGCTCATGATTCCTCGAATTCCACTAGCAAAAATTTCCTGGATTCGGCCTTACTAGTACTTAACTGGGACGATAATATTTTAACTTTGTTTTCGCACAGGTTTTGCTTGACGGCGAATCTGTAGATATGCCTGATCTATTCCCTAAATTTAAGATGCAATTAGCAAGAAGCTGTTCATCTTCTGTATTCCCAGGTTTAACAACACGGTTTTAATTGACCCAGCTGCCAACATAGATGGGGTAGCGGGAAAGCCCATCACTTCTGGAGGTGATAGTAGCAATGGTGGCGGAGGCGTTGAAAGCAGCATGAAACCTGAGGAAGGAAGGAACAACGACCCAACTACCAACATGGATGGAGTAGCGGGAGAGCCCATCACTTCTGGAGGTGATAGTGGCAATGGTTGCGGAAGCGAACTAGCCCGGAAGTAAAAATGGTTTGTTCAATTCGGGAAAGAGCGTCTGAACTCCTGCTTTCCGATTTACTTTTTCCTGGTGTATTTCACGCCTTTCGTTTGCATAGCAATTAAAAAAGATAATATCGGTTCTTTAATTAGATTTGATAAGAACAGAATAAGTTGAAAGCTTCTTTCTTCTCCCGATCCAGCGCTTGGCCGCGCCCCTTACAATCTTCGCGCAGTGTAGAGGAGAAAGCCCATACCTATTCTTATGATTTTTATATTCGAATTGACTTTTAATGACAAAAAAGGTCATGTCAAAATTAACAATATACCCTACTCTACTGGCAAGCGAAAAGAGGTAATTAGATAAAGGTGTGTGTTTTCCATAAGATTCTACGAAGAAGAAAGAAGGACGCCCGTAATGGCAACAATTAAAGGGGCTTTTTTGTACCTAGAAAAGCAGTGCAGTATTAACATGAAGCTTCTACCAGTATTGATACTCCCCCTTGGGGGATGGGATGTATGTTATTGCATCGCAGTAGTATCTCGTCGGACTGTCGAGACCGTTTTTTTGGTCTAAATGAGTGACCTTACCTACAGATGAGAACTTAGGAGTGTTAACCGCTCGGCTATCATGCTTCGATTCCACAGTGTGGCACTTAAAAGGAACGTGTCATAGAATGACGGAGGAGGAGACCATGGAGAAAGTAAAGAGAGTGGAGGCAGCCCACAGTGGAGGAAAAAAAGAAATCGAAGCAGAGGAACCAGACGTGGAGGGTCCCGATGATAACATACCCGTTATACTCCCCAACCGGCTCTATAGTCAACATAAAAGATGTGCCCTTGATCCCTGCATGTCGATTGCATACATGTACTCAGACGCAGGCAAAAGCGTGAGATCAGCTTGAAGTGAGGCAGATCTTCAAATACAGGAACGGCCACGACAATATTCTCCGATCTCGCCACCAAGCAAAGAGGGGCTTCGCTAAGAAATTTAGAGTCCATAGTTTGCTTTCCAACATCATTCCGGTGTCAATATAAAAAGAGCAGTCAAGCCACGCTACTTTGCTTCATTCAACTGATTTTTATCAACTGCGTGATTTGCAATCTGTATAAATTGACTTCCTTCCAAGGGAAAACCAGTGTGGCGTTAAGGTTAAGCGGCTTAATGTTGTCTAAACTCTGACCTTAAGACTCATTGTTGAAGAGAAAAAATCTTATGTCAGCGTTACTAATCTTTACTGCTCACAAGGCTCTTTGACTCTATAAAAACAGGCAAAATTATACAAACATTAGAAAGGTCCACAGTGTCCCTGACTATGCCTACTTCCCCAAGCCCCATCAAGTCATGTACCAGCGGAAAGTCAGAGTTTTGTTTTTCTCGATGGTGATCATGACATCCTCATTGGACATCGTTTCTCCTTATTGTTGAACCAGATTAGGCACTCAGTCCCGTTAACGAAAGTGGCACTTGGACTCACCATATACTATTCTGTTAATTATCCAGCAAAGTCAGAGTTAGGACTCTACTTCACCTAAAAAGGAATTTTATTGGCCTTATTGAATATGACGTCTAAGCCGTTACATTGCACTTTGGATACTATACTTTCCTATATATTTTATCTAAGTTCTAACTATAATCACTAGATTTAATAATATGTTGCCTGGTCTACAGGCATATTATTTTGGCAAGCGAGCAATTAATTATGTTCATCATAAAGCCTTTAACTCCCAAAAATTCCTCACTTTCGTAAAAGCGCAAGATTCTAAAGAACAAATATCATCATATGAAATGAAGATAGCGCCGTGCAGGTTTCATTTGAATGATTACATCATGATCATGGGTTTCATTCACAGACTCAAACGTTTAATTAGAACTACACTAATTTTCATATCTCCATAACTTACTCAAAGAGTCAAAGAGTTCTAACCAGAAAAGATTGGGGCTGGTGTACAAAATGCAGGTAAATCTAGTTGTACCTCCACTTAGGCGCAGATCTAGACTGGTTTGAGCCGTGACCGAAAGCAGTTAGCTTTCTGACAATAAAAGAAGGAGTTTAAGTTCACGGACGTTTTAGCGCTTCAACGCACAATCGGGAGACCTCTAAGACGTACCGCGCGTCCTCGCCGCTTTCGTTTCGCCCCATGCAAGGAAATCCGGATTCTGGAATCTGGATATTTTTGCTTGTAGAATATGCCGAATCTTGGGCTTTCGAATCAGGAATTCTGCTCAAGGAATCCAGAATCCCACTAACGATTGAAATCCAGAATCCAGGTTCCACTGACAAAGACTGGAAACCAGTACCTGGAATCCGTAATCCACAGCGCCGTGGAATCCAGAATCCAAAACTGTCTTGGATTACCTTACATGGGAACTTTATCTATTTACCTTTCGTCCTAACTTTAACGATTTACGAAACCACGATGGCACGTCATTAAATATGTAATAGAAAGTGAACGCTTGCCGATAGAGAAATGAATTCAGCCCGCGCTGCACGCTTTGATGAATTACTTTGCAACCAAATTATACAACGTGTATATCTTATGTTAGAAAGTTACGTAATGCAGACGAACCTCCACTAATTCCGCGTCCACCTCTCCACAATGTTCATCTCTCTGCAACTTACAACGGCCGCGTTCAGTGGCAGATCCAGACCTTCAGATAAGGGTGGGGTCGGCCCGGTCATCCACACCCTGAGATAAGGGGGGGCCAGGTCTCGACAAATTTTTTTTTCGGCCCTTTGGGCCTCAGTTTGGTCTAAAATTAAGGGGGGCGGGCGCCCGGGCCCCTCCCCTGGACCCACCACTGGCTTTCATTTGGCGGACACTCCATATATTGACTCTTGTTTGAACCTCTCTACAAACAACGGCCACCACTTTTTCTGTCCCCGAGGTTGCCGTTGAGGAGAGGTTCAACTGTTTAAAAACAACAACTAAAGAAGCTTTAATGATTATCATCATGATAATAAAATACTAATTTAGGAACCGATCACTTGCTGGTGTACTTCTAATTTCACTTGTCACTTTCCTTGATCCCTTAACTCCCCATGTTTGGGTCAGAGATACCACCACCTTCCTGACTTTTTGAAGTAGCTCTGCTAGTATTAAAATGGTTTACAAATTTGTTATATCCATTTTGAAATCACTGGTGATCCCTGCAATCTGATTGGCGCTCAGCAGGGTGAGTTAGTCACGAATCACACTATTTTTTGCTCTAAATCACATCTGTTCCAAATCGCGTCATACATGTTCTAAATCACCGAGTCATTTCTGTTTTAAATTGCACTATTTTTGCTCTATATCGCATCATTTCTGTTTCAAATACAAAAACGAGAAGTAAAAGCCTTTTTGTTTCCGTTTCTAAACAAACCGGCTACTTGATCAATAAAAAAATTGGTACTTACTGATTTCCGTGATTTCGAAATGGCTGTAATAAAGCCGCGGTAATTGAACTTCGTGCCGTTCAATCTTGGTCTGAAATCATACTTGTGTTTTTCGCGCTCGTCCGATTTCGAAATCACGCGTATGATTTCAGACCAAATTGCCCTTCACTCAGTTCAATTACTATGATTTATCACCAAACCAATCCTGAAGTAATCACTGTGGTCAAAACAATGAGTTGACTAATCAAAAATCGAGATCTAAACATACAACGGTGCCACATAAACATGGACAGACCCCTTGTTATGGGTTCTCATGCCACAGTAGATTATTTCAGGTTTGTCATTTGTCTTAATCATTTCTCTACTTACTAGCTTTATAGAGCAGCTAGGGCAAGCTTATTTTCATTTAACGATAATAGACTAAAAAAGAACTCAAGATAAAGGCAAGTGAAATGAACTGAACGGACGATGCAGAATTATGCCCAGTACCATTGCCCGATTTTTTTGGCGGGGGTCCCACGTCAACGCTGGGGTCCAGGATCGCTGTGTTGTTGAAGACGGGGATTCGGAAAATCACCTTTTTATCCATCCTTCCAGTGCCCTCCACTTTTGGAAATCCTGATGGCATTGCAACATAATTGCCGGTGTCGGTTAAAACCTGGAAAAATAGAACGAATAAATCAGATTTAAGACCTTGAAAAGTATACCTTTTCTCTTTGAAAGTGCCGTGAACTCATCCCTTCAAAGGTGAGCTTGAACAAGCTACAGTCAGAATGGAAATGAAAGGGACAAATCCAAGCACGGTGGGGCCAAACTATCCCTCCAAACGGCCATCAAGGCGTGGTACTTTAAGTTCATTTGCCGTTAATTTTGTTGGCCTGCATAGGAATTTCAAAAATGTGCTCCAAGTGTTAAATGATGCTTTACGTTAGCTAACGTTTTTAGTTCTTTTGACGTCATCCGTTGAGATGTCATCACTTCACATTTTACGTCAAATAAAATCTTAAAATCCGAACACAGAAATCTTGTTAATATTAGAAGACGAATTATTCGTTGAGTTGTCTACAACCAGCTCTTTGAATGACGTTTTCTGTTTGTCATGTACTGCCCTGATGACGTAATATCAGTTAATGTGCCGCCGGGTCATCAGCGGGACAGAAAAATGTCAGAAAATAGCATTTCTTTTTTGTAAAACTTTGTTGCTTTCGTTAAAAGTAATATAATATCACTTAACTGTTAACTTTTCATTTATCAGTTAACTACTAATTTTTTGGCCAATTATCAGTTAACTGTTAACCCCATTCGCACCCTTCCATAAGGGTAGCTAACACTTTCGCATGAGACGAAAAAGCCACCTAAGACTTTCGTGACAACCAAAGTTCTAACAAATAGTTTTTAGGGCAACTCCAAATTAACCAAACAGGTTTCTAAAGCACAGAGAAAACCATTTGAGACACTTCTGGCGTATTTGGGAACATTCGGTCGTTAGGTGCCCCTGATTTTATACTTTAGTTTACCGAGGCGTTTCTATCATAGGGGATATCACGCGAAGCTATGGTTGTTTCAGGTCAAACAACATATCTTATGTCATTTCTTGGTGTGTTTGCTGTCAGCTTGTTTTTATTTGCGCTAACGTCCCATTCGAGGTGGGCAGGCAACTCGTGTTAACAAGTCGGTAAAATATAAATGCGCTTCTCGTGTACGTGTAGACTAACTTCTCTACTTACCCCTTTATTGAGGGCCATCTTGGAGTTGCCACCCAGTTTGTAGACCTTGGGGCAATCGTCGTCCTTCTCATTCGGGTCATCATCAGGGTCCACGCAAATGTCACTGTCGACTTCCTCTTCAAGGTCATCTGCTTCACTCTTAATGCCAAGTGTGAGCTCAAGGAATTCCCCAATTTCTGGCTGATTGCTTTGTGAAAGGCAGCTCACAGAAGCATTACAAAATGGCCAATCACTGACCTTGGAGAAGAAACAGTGGAATCATTACCATGAATTTATATGCATTTGTTTGTTAATCATTCATTATATTTCGGCAGGAACGTGCTTTAGTCTCCTTGACGAAAGAGTGTGACTGTCGTTAGAAGGTCTTACTAAATGAGGGTGGCCAGTCCGGTTAGCCGGCGATCAGCCTGGCAAGTTCTGCTCGGCTCTTGCTTTTTTCCTTAAAACATGTGTCCTTAAATCAGAAGGCGGGCTGGCTTGCCCGCATATATCGGTTGCTCGAGTCTTGATCTCGGCAAGAAGGCCAACCTTCTTCTCAAAAAAAGAAAAGAAGGCATGAGCCGGCCAGCCTAACCTCATATATATAAAACCAAGCCGCTAAAATGAATTGTCCTTTTAGAACTGCACTCCATCTGTCAGCAGATCAGCAACTGTTTAACGTACGCAAGTCCATTACGGGACCGTGACCAAAGTTTTTACTTTGCGTGAAGTTCAGTATTGAAGGAACTGCCGAACTTACCTCAATGTTAAACTTCATTGTTCCACTCTGCACCCTAAACGTCTCATTGCCAAAAGTAACGTTACCCGCGCTAAGAAAAACCATAACCACGAGGCGAAGGTTACCCTGCTGGTTACTCAAAACTGATTCGGACATATTGATGGTTTTCACGGGGATTCCTTGATAAAAGGTCGAGTTATCCAACGCCGAAAACCTAAACATTATTGAATCCAAAGAGTTGACACCGTGCCGTAAAGATCCTTGAAGACCAACAGGCGTCCCTGCAGTTAAACAGACAGAGAAAATTATTCGCTTTATGTCTCAGCCTTAGCTGGTGGGAGAGAATGATATCAGTCACTTTTTTAAAATCACGGTTCATAGGACTGTTGAGAGAGTGTCTACAAGGATAAATTTCTACAAGTCGTGCATAAAATAGTTTAAAGAAAGAACATTTTACGTTTTCCTGAAAACACACTCATTTGACACTTCAAAGGTGCCGGTAACTAGCTGTAATAGCACATTTGAACGGTAACGTCACTTGGCTACAACTATTAGAACCCTTCAGTTTGATTTTGTTTGCCCATTTTTTTTTTCTTACCTAATTAAAATAAGACAGCAAAAACTATGTGAACTCTAGTGGTTGTAGTTCACTGAATCGATCGTCGAAATGGCCTATTGACTGTAAAAGTGTTTATAATTACTTTCAGAGTTGACGGAACCAAAGGTAAGATGGCTGCTTAGAGAAATGGCCAAGAAGTGAGGCCGGTTGCCCCTTCATGCCCCTGTTGGACCCCCCTAGCTTTGCTGAGAAACTTGCATTTTTAATTTCTTTCGGGTGAAATTTAAAATTTTACCGGTACATAGCTTTCTGTAAAGGGAAATTTAAAATGAATGATCAGAGAAAAGCAGTAAGACTGGTTTAGCGTGCGGCTGGTCCAACCGCGTGGACCGCTTATTCTGGAGTGACATTACCTGCAAAACATCCTAACAGACTGTGAGCTAAACCGTAGCTATTGTAACTTTGGCGTCCTTATTTCTCTTTCACTGAAGCGAACAGATTTAGCGTTCTACCAGGCTTTTTTGTATTCACTTACGATGGCCATTTCAAGTGACTGTGATTAGAAAATGTTTATGTATTCTTTCCATCTATTTAGATCTTCAGTTCCTTTCGTATATCTTCTTTCTTTGTTTTTCTGACATTTTTAGCTTGAATATGAGCAATCATCTTCTCATTCCGTAAACCCTTGGCGAGAAATAAATTCGCCATCTTCTAAACGAGTTAAAAAACTGGGTATGATATGCGACCACAACGTTTCTTTGGATTGTTTGGAGGGACACCATGAAGGTCAACAAACACGACGCGTTGCAGGTGTTGAATTGTGTTCCAAACTGCAATTAAAGCTTAGAGATGCCACCTTTCCTCACTATATTGTAGAATATTTTAAAGATCTTTAAGGTATGTCTTTTTAGTTAGGATAATCTTGAGAACCTCTTTAACAGGTGGTTTTTTGCTGTCCGCCATGTTTTTACTGTCCCTCCAAACGATCTCTAGAGATTTTCTGATCATATGTAATTCTTACCACTAGTTGCCCGCTCTTTTAAAACATAAACTCCATAACGTTAAAAAAACGACTTACCATCACCGTCCACCTCTTGAAGTGATTCCACTTGAAAGGATAATAATTCCTCATTGTTGTCACTAAAATCTTCTTTCTCGTCATCATCGTTATTGTCTTTGCCGTCATCATCATCATCATCCTGCTCAAAATAGACCGTAGAAATTTTTCCCGACTCTCCTTCTAATAGGACGGAAGTATCACCCCCACGGATTAGCGCAGTGTTTTTAGCTGTGTCAACTTCATCAGTGCCGAAACATGATATTAGCAGTGTTGCTATGGAATAAAACAAAGTTTGTTAAAGCTTAGATTGAGGATCCAACGAATGGGCCTCACCATGAAGCACTGTGCACGTACCCCAGAGTGGCGGGACTTTCACATAATTATAATCCTAAACGAAAACAGAAATTTGACAACAGAGATTTGTTTCTCCCGTTAAAAAAATACGCGTCCACACGAAGGGTATTTGAATCGTTAATTCGCTCGTCCACTTAAAAACGCTAATACGGTGGAAGTTTTGGAATTATAGTATATTCCCCTACCGAGCATGCGTAATGCTAGTAGTATATGATGTATGACACCAAAGTATTCGAAAACCTTCTTCGTCCGTTCGCGTGGAATGAGAGGTGGCGGCGTTTCAGGAAATCTTCACCAGGGAAACCGTTTTCGAAAACCTGCGTTTTTGGTGCCAAAAAAACGCCGTTTACATGTAGACGGAAGGCTAACACGGAGAAAAAAATCTCCGTTTTCAAAAATATCTGAATACGTATGGACGGGGCCTACAGTTTCTAAGACTAAAATAATCGTTTTGCCATTTTCCTGTTTTTTCACCAACCAATCAAAGATAAACGTGACTAGTAAACAAAACCTGTCAAAAAATAAGAGAACTCAGTCATTCAAGATATTTGGTTAAGAGCGGAATAAGGTTATGACTCAATTCATGGGAACCTTTTTAAATCAGAAGACCAGTACTAAACCAAATCTTATATCCCTAGGCCTTCTTTATAAAGTCGTTTTGCACTGGTTAAGCTGAGCGTCTCCATTGTCGAGGTGAAATTAACAGTTTTTCTGCGACTTTCCACTTTGTAAGGGACGATCCTTGACTGGTATTAAATTTATTCAACTTTGTTCATTTACTGATCACTTGCGTGATTACACGCTCAATATATCTTGAAGTATGACTTGACTATATTGATGTATTATTTAAAATCTTGAAGGATCGTACGCACGAAAACCTGGACATGTAATATTTTTTGGCACCAAGCACTTGTAAGGGTATACTGTGACATACTTTCGATCTTATTTGTAGCAATAAAATGCATTAAATACAGCCCAAAAATAATGAATAATTATAGTTTCAGGAAAATAACGGGGGCCATACATTTTCTATCAAGCTTCCTCGAACAGGTATATTTGCTGTAAACATAAATGAACCATTTACAATTGACTGCTAAACATTACAATCTAAACAGTTTTCTTGAGCTTATTCTTTAAAAAAAAAAAAAAGACAAAAAAAAACTGGGCCAAATAATGTCAATGTTCGTTGATAGTTTTTTCCAAAGTCTTCAGTCATACGCCGAAACACTCTTTCGCTGAAATTATGTAGTCGCGTGCTTTCAAGTCCCTAAAACCATCCTCACGATATGATGATATTCAAATCGTTACCTATAAACGCCTAGGTTATATAGTAGACTTTTACAAACGACACATTCAAGGCGCTTATAACATGGGCAGTATTCTTCTTTCCTGGCATATCTGAACCACCACATAACTTAATTAAATGCTGCAAACATTTTTAAGCTTTTTTTTTTCTCAAATTTTGTATGGTTTTAATTTAATATTGCGTGAATTCCAAGTCTGTAGTAGACATTGAGTCTGTCGGACTTGAGAGCTGTAGAGGTTTCATCAGTTGACGATTTTAAGAGGTATTGGGAAGCTTTTTGTTCTCTGTTTCATTCACTTTCACGCTAACAATATTATAATCAACTTCAAGATATTGAAATGGGAAATATTTTGCTGGCATTGGAGAAGAACCTAGAAACTCACAAATAAAATTCATCATAATTTTAAGACTTACAACTGCGTTTTTGTTAGTTTTCACAGGTATAGTTGCTGCAATTACTAGCCGATTTAATAGTGACTGTTTAGCTCTATAATACAGCTATCATAGCAGCCTGAAATTACTAAACTTCGCCTTATGTCCTTCCTGTTTGTTTGAAATTAGACAGAATGTGAGGACGTAGGAAATTTTCAACAGTCGACGAAAATTTAAGCGAGTACTTATATGGTCATTTCTAGTTTACAGTACCATTCTTATTAGGGCGCTTTCCAAAAGTCAGAAGGGACGACCCGACCAGTCATTTTGAAAATGAAATATTGATATTTTCTTGAAATTTTAACTAAAACTCATAACTGCTGTGCACGTTATTTAAGGCCTAAACCGATCTGGCTGACGGGATAATCCTGTCTAGTTCGACTTGACTGGTCTAGCCCACCAGTTCTGGCAAATGGTAAGCGCCCTTAGATTCTGAAGAAATTTCATTTTCAAACAGCATAATTTTGTTTCTGTTTCCAAACGAGTAAACCGATAAGATCAATCGCAAGACTTCAGCTTGTTCGCATGAACGATCAGTTTAGATATGATTACCGGTTTTGAATTATTTTGCTTCTTCCTTTAACAAGGAAATTAAACTGACTGTGGTTAATTTACTGTACCAGAGCGAGCAAGCCAAGATATCAAACTCTTTTCCAATTTGTGAACGACATTACTAGCTAACACTTACCAAGGCAAACAAGGAACAATCCAGTTCTGAAAGACAAACGAAACATCTTGGTTCTTCAATTTATGGAGCAGTTGTCCACGCTTACCTTACCGAAGTACAGAACTGAAATGCTTCTGACCACAATTACACGCGTATTAATACAACAACCGACGAATTAAGAAGGCTAATTAACAATTCTCGTGTTTAATTATGATGTAAATGTGGCGGGGTCTACTTAATCAATATTCTTTCCAGTTTCTCAGCCACTTTAGAATTATAGAGTTGAATTGTTTGCATGACCAAAAATGATAAATGTGTTTTCTAAAGATAAATCTAAACCCTACAGCAATAAACTTCTATATAACTCTTTTAGCCTTACTTTAGCTTTAAAATCGTGTTAGAATTTTTAGAAATATTTGTAGCCTTATATTTCATGTTTGGTCTATTTAGGGCAAATGACTTGTTTGGAGCCCACAGAAGGCAATATTCAACGGTTTAATTTTGAAAAGTCCACCGGAGCAAACAAGGTTGCACGGAAACTTGGGCTCCACGCCACAAAGTCTGAGCGAGAATGTTTAAAAATAAATAAACGAATTTATGCTCAATGAAAAATGTAGAAAAACCGGATTTAAATGTGGATGAAACCGTTAAAATTTCGTTTAGAGGCAAAAAATTTGAACATCGAATCAACATGTTTTTTGGTAAACAAATTTCAAAATTGCGTGTCTATAAATGCAAATATCAACTAACTGAGTAATAATCTTAAATGACATCATATGCATTAAATGGAACTCGATAAATAAACCTTTTGAATAAAAAAGGGTCATTAAGGTCCAGTAGTACCTAACACCTTTTTAAGCATTACGTCATAATTCTTGGTCCGATTGATGTACCGTACTGCGTTAGTCTTACGCTGTTAACATATGTTTTAACTAGGCTTAGTCAACATTTACCTAAAGTGAGAGTTATAATCTAAACCTAAAAAAACTAAGAAGTGACTTAAGTTATTTTAAGACAATACTCATGGTTACGGCATTTTCACTATTTATCATTATAAAATGTAACGAAAAGTTTCGCCAGCGTGACAGTCCGCCAGCGTACTACGTTCAAATAAGATCTCTCGAAGTCAAAACACTGCAATATCCTGGTGATTGCCTCTTTCAGGTTACCGATCTCTCTGTTTTTCAATTAAATCATCAGGCCGTTTTCTCTAATATATTCTAAGCTGTTCTCCATGCAAAAATAAAAGCACCCTCTTACAAGCAAGATAGTGAATCTTAGACACTTGTATTCATCCTTTTTAAAAGATACTAGAGAGAAGTCGTGAGAAAAACTGACGATTTCAGTAAATGACCATGGTGGTTTCGAGGCCTTTCGGATATTTTACTCCTGTCTCAAGTTCATTTTGTCATTTTGAATGTTGTTCTGACAGGCTAATGACGTTTTTATTATCTGTTTTAATGGTAACCAGGAAAAACACTCCACATTATCATTAATGAAGCGGAATACTGAAGTGCTAGACCCTCAGCCATCTGTTGCATCCGTGACGCGGCGTAAGCTCTTCATTACTTGTTTTCTGTTTGTTTGGGTCAATTACAGAAACACTTTGCAATGGTTGTTTTGAAAAGTTAAAGGGCACATTTGAGAATTCTATTTTGGGTTTATTTGAGCCACATAAATTGTTATGAAACAGTTAGAATATCCGTTATGGGTAATAGTTGCTATAGAAATTTAAGCTACTGATTAAAAAACAAACAACACAAAACAAAATTAAACAAATAAGGCAAATTATAAGAGAAATCACACCCACAAATAGTTTGATCGTTATGGTTTTATGGTTTGTTAATCTAGGTTACAAATGCTGTAGAAACTCTATCGAAACTATATCGGGGGAGAGCTACTGACTTTGAAAAATCCGCCATGATTCATAATCCTTTTATTGCGGCTTAAATGGGACACACTATTATATGATGAATGCATGCTGGAAGACTAGTTTCTGTCTTTCCCCCTTTTCGCCGTCAATAATTATTTCTTGTCGTTCTTACCAGTAACAAAAATAAAATGGCAAGTAAATTGACCAGAGCATATTCCTCGAACCGAAGTCTAACTGGTGAAAACGAGGTTACAGACAGCTAACTGGATGTGATTTTCTTTATTATAAGGAAAGGTCTGTGTCCATTCAATTCCATCAGTGACGTCTTGAAGTAAGTGGGGCGATGCGCTCATCCATGCAGTCCTTAAGATACGAGCTAGGGAGGGAGGGGAGGGGAGTTCCAGCCTGGAAACTTATTTTTCTCAGTCACGCGGGCCTCAGTTGGGCCCAGTCTTTTGGACAGTGAACAAAAACAAATGAATGTAAATGAATAAATAAATAAGTGAGGAAGTCGAGTAAGTAAGTAAATTGGGAAAGCTCTAACTCATTAACATTTATGTGCACTATACAAAGGAAACAATACTGAGAGAGTTTCAGTTTAAACTTCTCCATAGACGAATCTCAATCAATAATGTCAATGATTTTCTCTACACAGTAGGAATTGACCAGTTTTTTTCTACCACCTTCTGTGGAGAAGCTGAACGGAAAACCTGGTTCTTTTATTTTGGAGCTGTAAATATTCTAACGCCTTTTGGAAAGATTGCTATGAATGGCCATGGAAAATGCAAAACATCTCCAAAGTAGAAAAAATCAACCAGTCTGGATTTCTCTTATTTAGCTTTGTTAACAGGTGCTCAGTCAAAGAACGCGGTCGGAAACGTTCGGGGAGAACTGGGGATTATAAATCCGCTTCTCATGCGTCAAACTTGTCCACCATTTTGCCAAAGTCCACTTATAAAATATCTGCAAGGATTCGTGATTTTCATTGTTAATGCTTAGATGGACCTTACCTACCTTCTTGAACTTTTTTGTCTCCTAATCGGTGAGTTATTTACCTGTGAACTTCGTTCTGGTTTTCACTAAGTTCAGTGTATTAAAGTTAAAGACTGTGACCGTCTAATTAATACCAACTCGGTCGAGTATAGATTATTAAAACTAACTTAACTTTAAAAGCCAACCCAGCCCATATGGGTCAAAAATGGCAAAAGCACATTTTTTATTACCAGACCTAGTTAACTTAAAGTAAAGCTTAATTGCTTTTTGTATTGGCTCTTTCGATGCCATTTAAACTTAAGCTTAGGTCTTGTAATGAAAACACAACTTTACTAGCGTATATGTTTAAAAAAACTAGTTTACCGGACCCAAAAAAGGTGTCGGGAATTTCGAGAAATGTGCCCCAGGTAGATACACAAATGGATTTCGGCAGATCTCACAAGAAGGTACCTAAAACCTCTGAGACAAAGGATTAGAATCGCATCCTTTAGAACCGTTCAAGCAGTAGTGGTACTCCTTCACGCACACTACAAAACCGCTGAATCTGCTGAATGAAGTGTTTGTTCCTATTTCAGCTGTTCGCCCTGTTCTTTCGCACGGTGGACATAATAACGACGATCCTGGCAAACAATTCGATGTTGGAGGAGTATTTTGCAAAGCCCTTCACCACTCAGGAAAATTAATGTGTGTTAGGCCACGCAAAGAAGAAAGAGGCGACTTTTCGGACCGCAATGCCGATCATGTTGTCGTTGAGTTTGACAGCCTACAGGTAGGGATTTATATTCTGAATTTGAACATGTTGTTAACTAAAGTGATCAGCCGTGCCATCAAGAGAGGAGGCTTGCACCCAAATATATTTTAAAGAGAAAAAATAATTGCCAAAATATTTGGTATTTAGTCACTTATTAGTTACGATATACTATTCAGTTTATTTATTAAAGCAAGAAACATACTAGAAAAATAGACAAGAACTTTTAGTAGTTATAAAAATGTGTGTGTATTTAACCTTGATATAAAACGGAAGCTAATGTAAAATGAATATAACTTAAAATGTATATCCTCTAAACCTAGAGAAATATATCCCCCTTATAGATATATATATATATATATATATAACCCTAAACCTACTGTGTCCTTGTACTTAGTAAATAATATACAACTATCTCCCGAGGGGGAAGAGAAAAGTGGTAACTATTACCGTGAGGCGCAGCGTCGAGGTATATATCTAGCGCCATGAACCGACCCTGAGGGGGATAGTTGTTTTAGAGTTTAAAAAATCAGTTGGATAGAAATGAAACAAGTATCTTTTTTTACGATCTTGGTGCAAATTCAGCATCAAAATCATTTTCTACCTACCAGTAAACACTGACAAGCCAAAGTTCGTGGATTTCTTGGTATTTGCTTGAACGACTGCTTCATTTATCGCTCAAATTTCGTCTTTTGAAAATGTTTAGAAACGAGACGCCATCTTGGCTCCGGTCGCAAAACAGTGAATAGCCAAGGATATTCCGAGATACGGGAGCCAATCAAAACGCGCGAAAATTGAAATTGCTATTCACTGATTTGATAAATTAATTAAAGAAAGAAATACCTGAACATTAGTTTTATACGGTACGTTATTTAAATTTCTATAGCGACCTATAAGTTGAGATAACTTCGTTCTAAAATAAGGGATGCTACTCGCCTCCCTAATGACTTGGGGAATACGATTTCACAGGTTACAGCTAGCATATGAGAAAATTATATCTCGAAAGCGAGATTTCAGGGAGCAGGTCGCTCCATGCGCTTCTCACGGCCTCTGAGTTATACTTACGCTGTTTGACAGTGGGCAAGTTATTAATGTACGAAGGTCCCGCTTACAAAGCCCACAAAACTACAACAAGAACAACAAACAAAATAACAAAACAAAAAAAAGAAACTAACATCGCTGGAGTGAAAGGTCAAAAGCTTAAACATTACAGTAATCCAAGCTCGTGATAGTTAGAAGTCAGAACACTAATTTGGTCAGAAATGAATCAAATCTACATCTACAGGAACGAAACAGGGGTGGAAACAGTGTCGGAAAAGTCAGTCGCCGAGGGCATTTGTTCAACGCGTTTTCAGATCAAGATTTTACCTTCTCGCCCCTGGGACTTGCTAATTACCAAGGACTGCGTGTCAAGAACTTTAACTTCACATCCACGCTCAGGGGACCAAATGCAACCCTGACAGTTATGGCGTATATGTTTCAAGACGAAGGAAACATCACCTTTGGCAACGAGACATCAGAGATGAGAAAGGGCATGCTCAAGTTTAACATTCAGGTAGAGCGGGGGATTGTTAATAGAGACTCGATCAATTCCTGAAGATATCCATCTCCCCTCACTTTGTAGGCCCCATTCTTAACCTCGCTTCCCCACAATAATCCACACTTACTATTTAATGTCACATTTTTAAAGTATTCAGCCTCCTAACTCTCAATTTCACTCGACCAGCTACATTTAATAAGCATAATGAGTCCCAAACGTAACGAATACATATCATAGAAGGTTACGGTACGATCCGCCGTAAGTTCCCGCCTTTGGCGACCAGGAGGACAAACACACAGTTTTCCCATTATCAAACCAAGCGCATACAGTCCTATTTTGTAATTAAGTTCAGATATAACGCGCACTATGATTGGTTGAAAAAGAGTATTTTATGAGAGTATAACACGGAGCTAAAGCTGTCATACCAGGTTTTGAAGGTCAGCTAGAAGGCAATGCGTCGGGAATTTAACGGATTCTTCATCAAAAACAAATAAAGAAACCTTAACTATGCTCTGTTCTGTTGTGAAACACTAAGGAAGCGGCTAGAGTACGAACAAGATTAATAATGGGGGCTACACGTACACGAAAGAGGTAGGGAGAAACACTCGACCACGTCTCGTGTTCCCCCTACACTTCTTTCGTGCTCTAACCGCTTCTCTCGTGCTTTACAACAAGCCAGAGCACAGTCAAGGTTTCTATACTGTTAAGAATGGCAGTGATGATAATTAACAAAGGCCTGCAATTTAGTATCAAAAAGACTTAAATTCAGGCAAAGAGGTTTCACTCTTATCTCCGTTTTCAGATAGAAAACTGGAAATTTTGCGGTAATAATTCACACAAGGATGATTGCAATACTGGAGATGAAGGAGAGTTCGTAGGTGTCACGCTGGTCATTAAAAGTAAAGGAAAACCCAAGCCTCACGAGGAAGATGAAATAACCAAACCAAGAAAGCATCGCCGTCCAAGATGCTTCAAAAGAGGGAAGTACAACAAGTGCCCCAAGGAGTTTGATATCGGAGGAGGTTCGGAAATGATGCTCAGCTCTCAGGTAGGTTAAATATGGATAACGCTTCAAGAAATTCAGTTTGGAATGAATTTAAATTGAACAAGGCTTTTGGATCGTTAATTTAAAGAGGAATATTTCCCGGAGCAATGGAACGTCTGTGTTAAAAAAAGTCTTACTTTTTTCTTGGTTACTGAATCATTCCAATTCTGCACACTCACCTGTGATGCTAGTTTTGGGGTTTCGCTGCCGTTTTTATTTATCTGATTTATTTATTTTTGGCCTGCATGGGACTAATTTGTTCAAGTAGTATACAACTTTCCCCCAAAGGGGAGTTTAATAGTGGTGGTGGTAATATACCGAGACGCGAAGAGTCGGGATATATCATCTAGAGCTGTTCACCGACCCTGAGGGGGATAGTTCTTTTAGCATTTACCAAATCAGTTGGATAAAAATGGAATTGTAACTTAGGACCTTTGTTTACAATTTACAAACATTTTGTGGATTTTGTCAAGTGATTTTTACAATTTTGTTGCAAACTCAGCATGAAAATAATTTTCTTCCTACCATTTAAATATCAACAAGCCAAAGTTCGTTGCTTTTCTAGACCAGTTATTTCTTTGTACGACTGCTTCATTTATCGCTCAAATTTTATCTTCCGAAAATGTTTTGAAACGGGAGCGTTATCTTGGCTCCGGTCGCAAAACAGTGAAAAGCCAAGGATATTTCGAAAACTGGAGCCATATCAAAACGCGCGAAAATTGCTATTCAGTACTTTGGTAAATACTAACAATTGCTATCCCGAACGGAATTTACCAGTCCCATGCAGTGTTTACATTTGCCCAACCATGAACCGACCGGTTTGACCATGTCCAACCTCATTCATTGGGCGGATATCAGGCTAGATGGGATATCGATCCAATTTTAAGTAACGAGTACCGTTAAAATCCGGGGGATTATAAGCCGTTGGGCTCAAGCATGGGGGTTTTGGATGGGATACACGCCATGAAAACAACGTCTAAATACAAGCTGATAAAAACACGTATTATATTTCACTGCAATTAAAAATTAAAAATTATAACTTTAAAGGGGAACTTAACAAAGCGATATACGGTTGAACCCCGTTAATACGGTCACCAATAGGCCAAAAAAATTTGACCCTTTTAACGGGATGGAACGAGGGTTTTTTTACAAGAAAACGTATGGCGGTTTTTGCCAGGCGGCCGGAAAAAAAGTGGCCGTAAGGCGAGGTTTCACTGTGTATATAGACACATGCAGAAAAAGGGGAAGGCTTATAAGCCGGGGTTACAACTGATATTTTACGATATTGATATTAAGTGGCTGCCGTTCAAACGGTAGGATAAACAAGACGCTCCGCTCCTTAAGGTATCATCCAGGGTAAAAACCCATCATTTTTCGAAATTTTCAATTTTTAGATGATTAAGTAGAGCTCATCAAGAGCTTTCTTTTAAAAAAAATTCCAGAAAAAAATGTTTTTTCTGTCCAGACTTATGGAGCGCAAAAGTTTTTTCTATGCTAATTATTTTAATTGATCGTTGACAAGTCCTGTCACACTTGATACGCATGCCGCTGTTGAACCAAGCTAATCACGCAATTTGACAGAAATCGTGGTCTACAAGTATAGTGCTCACTGTATTTCCCTGGATTTTGGAAGTGAATGCCTCCAAAGAAGAAAAAAGAGCTTGTCCGTTTTCGTCCTTGACTCCAAGACGAAAGAAGACGACAAAATCGTTTAGCAAAGTGTGGGTTTCGAAATTAGCAGAGAGTGACAAGGGCTCCTACTACAGTCAAGAAAAATGGCTAAAAGATGACAAAGCCTCTGAAAAACCCATTGAAACTACCGCGAAATCGAGCTTCACGAGTTTCTTAGCGAGCGGAGCGAGCTTTTTAGGTCGCGAAGCGGCCAAGCAAGCGACAAATTCGCGACTGGTCCCGCGCCATATAAAAATCGGACGAAGTACTTTTTTGAAATTATATTGTAGCAGGAGAGCAGCTTCAAGAAAAACTCCAGGAAGCGGTTTGTTGTCGATTTTTCCAGGGAAGTGTCGAACTTTTAGAAAATGTATCGAGTAAACGTTGGCTTGGCTCAAAATGAAAACTGCCCGTCGCAAATAACTAAAGATGCTTTCTCGACAACAGAAGGATCGAACAGAGCAGAGCGTTCGAAATAAATTGTTCATCTGTTGTTGGGTTTCGTTTGTAACCTTTTCCTGCTGTGTCACTATTGTTGTTCCTTTTCTGGTATGCATCAAGATTGACAGCTTTGGTGTTATAATCTGTTATAATCTCGTCACGGGCAATACGCCGCCAAAAATCTTTTTCCCCTGTTTTCTCGAAATGAAAATCAGAGCAAGTTGAGGGTACGTTTTAAACTCCAAGTCGGCAACCCGTGAACCAATTTGGCTGAAATTTGGCCAACTTACTGTCAGATAGTTTTTCTAAAAAACCGTGTCTGCGAATTTTGATTTCTTTTTTCGTTTTCGAGTAAGAGTATTTTTTTCACAAGTAGTGCTAATGATTTGCTATCCCTGGCTTCAACTGCTTATAACAAAAGAACAAAACCACTTGACAAAAATCTGAGACACAGTTTTTTAGTCAAACGTGTTAAGAAGCGAATGCGATCTTAATTGGCTTCTTCCGTTTATTTTTGGCTGGCCTGGACTTAAATTTACAGCGACACCCACTTTCACAAAAAGCTTCTCATTTCTGAATCGCGTTAATATTTTGATTTTTTAAAAGGAATAAGCAATAATCTGGAACTATTAAGCTTTCAGAAAATGTACGGTTTATGGGGGTATTTATTAAAAGCAAAAGCGCTAGCGCCGATCAACGCGGGGAGGGTGCTTAAGGGTGGATGATACCTTAAGGCGCCTAAATCAGAGCGCCACACCTGTTCTTTACTCAAGTCGCCTCCCCCGTGTAAAAACATCCTAGTCATAGAACTTTGTTCCTTTTGATTTAGGTAATGGTCGACAACGAAATACGAGACATGCCAGAGAATGGTGACTATCCGAAGTTCATAGAAAACGAAAACAAACAGAAATTTATTTTTCGTTTTCCAAAAGCTGTCAGTAGAATTCTTTATGACCCTGGACTGGAAGTAGGAGAGGATTCCGGCTGTGGCTGTGCTATACCTCTTCACTTGGCTGAACTTTTGTTCCTTATCTTCTCTGGTTCCCTTTTGGTCTCTTGACGAGTTTAAGTGGATTATGATTGGACACGCTTTATTTACCTAAAAAGTGCGAAAAGGGGAAATTCGTCAATGACGTTTCAGCATTTAGAAGTTACCTCAGTGCACGGTTGTGTTGGGCTTACAGTCAGTCTTTTAGACGTTTGTCCTTACTTCATTTTCGTCTTTATATGGTGACAAATTAGGCCACTAAAGAATTAAAGATTTTACTTGAATATCAGCAAAAGTCTCACCTTGTCTTGAAAGTAAGAGCGGCAGTCGAATCACGTAGAACGTTTGAGCATTTCGGAATTGTTTCCTCCCAGAATTCACAAATAACAAGGTAATGAGCTGGACAGGTAAACAGAGTTCCTTTCCTGATATCCTAGGCAATACATAGAAATATTCGAACTAGGCTCTTCCAAACTGCCGTGGACCAGTTCACCGATGGCATAACTAGCGGCCTGCAGTCGACAAACAAACAAACCCGTTAGGCGGACGGACCATTAGAAAAGTGATAGGGGGGGAGGGGGAACAAAAAAAATCATGCAGGGGAAAATGCCAAGAAAAAAAATTCATGCAAAGAAGAAGGTAAAGGAAAAAAATTCATGCAGAAGGAAGGTCCAATTGTGACTTTTTCAGAAAGTCTGAGTTTCAGAGATCAACAATATTACCAGGCACAATATGAATAAACAAAAATCAAGAAAACAATTAGAACCTTGTTTTTGTTTTAAATTGCAGCTAATGTACCTACAACATACACTGTATACTGTATTATAATAAAAATAATAAAATAAAATTTGTAATAAATAAATATTAGAATTTGGTAGCTTTGAAAATATTCTATAAAATTATTTGTGCCCACAATAAAAATTAGAGGATGGGTCTTACCGCCTTGAATAAGAATTCTATGGTCTTCTATACTAAAATGATAAAGTGCATTCACACGTAGTAGTAAGTGTTAAAACTTTAACTGTCAACGACATAAACAGCAACACTGCCACCGGTACTTTTAAAAAAAATTAAGAACCACAAAGTATGGTTTTCATTGGCAGTCAGTCTACCTGCAACATACAGTGTATCCTGTATTATGATAAATATCATAAATACATTTAATTATCCATAAACAGTTTTAATTTTAAACTTATAATGTCAGTGGACATCTTCCCCCGTCAGGGCATTTTGACAGAATGCAGCCAGCTACCAGACTATGTGGAACTCTCACACGAAAGGTGAGTCTTACATTTATTCTATTTTTTTTAGTGAAATATAGCCTAAGTTCATTTAAGTTATTACAGAGCACCATAAAAATTAAATGACTTTTAACAATCATTTTATATTTCACTTTTACTAAACAGGTACCTTCTTTTTGGATTGACATTTTGGAGTGGAGGGACACTACAGAGGGGTTTTTTTGGTGAATGGAGTATGGCATCATTATGATGGGCTGTGGGAGAGGAATTTCAAAGGGCAGGGACTGAAAAAATGCACAGGGAAGCCGTTCACTGCAAGTGGCTTCCTCCTCTCTCACTGTGTGTACATTTTTGAAAAGATTTTGCATTAAAGTGGCCTGTATCCTTTGATCTGTTGTGAGTGTAGAATGATTTATAAAGCACAAAAACATAGATAATGAATCAAGATTTCACTGTTCAAAAAAAGCAATATTTGTCTGAAAAAAAAATTCGTGCAGAGGGGTTCACCTGAAAAAAAAATTCCTGCTCAAGCAGTGAGCGAAAAAAAAAATTCATGCAAGCTGAAAATTCTCCACACTCCCCCCCACCTCCCCCCCCCTCCCCCTACCATCACTCTTCTAAGAGGGTCTCAATGGGGTGGTGCCTTTTACGGTTATCGGCTAAAATTTTGGCTTTTTTACGGCTATCGGTTAATTTTTTCCAGTTACGGTTAACAACAAAGTTAAAAATTAATTTCTTTTGTTTCAAGGAGTTAAATATTAATAAACCGGTATTTTTTTGCATCTTTAAAGCAAAATAAAGGTCTCAGGATCATCTCGGGATGAAATAAGCCATTCTTTTGAAAAATTTTAACATTTGATAGATCATACTTTTGATGAAGTATTCCACTTCTAATATTATTTTACCCATACAAATGTCAATAGTCAATTTAAAAATAATCTTTGTGAAAAAGCAAAAGCAGACTGACGCAAACGCTTAACTCAAGGCCGGTGCGCGACATTCATTTATAACAGAAATGGCCGTTTTCACACTAAGAGGCGGATTATTCGGGTGAGACGGATTATCCGTTTGATAATTCGCGTCAGATAGGTAGTACGTCTTAATTTGAAAATGGAATGGCTTTAATTTTGAATCAGAACATTCCGCCTGGCTTTCTCCGTCAATTTTGACGGACAATTTAATTGAAGATGGATTATCCATTTCAGGCAGCCTGTGTACAGCCGCCCCCTCCCCTGAGAAGGAGGAGGGGAGAAGGAGTGTCTGCGGGGGAGGGGGTGACTGTACACAGGCTAGTCTCAGATGGATAATCCATTTCTAGCTGTAGTGTTAAAACGGCCAGTGTAAAACAATTCCTATGTCATGTGTTTTTAATGATAGCGAAGGACTGTACAGAGCGACTGTCTGCCGTTGCCTTGTCCGTAGGCGTCATTATTTCGCGCGGCTGATGCGTTTCGGGTCACGTGGTCCGAGCGAGTTTTTTTCTCAGAAATGCCTTCACCGAGATTGCGTGGGAAGACGCCGTAGCGTTAGAGAAAAACAGGGAATTGTTACATGGAATTGTTGTTTATCGTCGACGTGTTACAAAGAGTGACATCTCTGCGTGTTGCTGTTATTTCGAGGGCATGACCTTTAGAAAATCTCAAATATTAATCCCCAGCAAGAAGCCAGATTTTCGCTATGGAAAAAATTAGTTCCCCGAGAGAGCGGCGGCAGAAATGGAGCCTAGGTCTAGGTGGCCTAGGTCAACACCTAAAAGCTAGGCGCTTGGCCTAATGTGCGTACGCAGTCAAAGTAGCCGGGAAATAAAAACGCAACCATAAGTGAGTTTAGCACCTTCCTTAAAACTAACAAATCCAGGGAACAATTTCTTTTACGGTTAACTCTTTCTTACCCTATTTACGGCTAACGGTTAAAATTTTTCAATTTTTACGGCTATCGACTAAATTTTTGGCCGTTTTACGCCTATCGGTTAACCTCATTGAGACCCTCTTCTAATGGTCTGTCCCTTAGCCCTGCTGGCTACCCTTGCCGGGCTTATTTTAGTTACCCGACATACTATGCGATCGGTGAACGGCTCAACGGCAGTTTGGACGAGCCTAGTTCGAAATTCGGAAGCCGTTCGAGCAAGAGACAAAAGCATCGCTAGTGAACGATCTGTGGGAGGAATTGCGAATCGACTGAATGGACATGGAACTGGAACATCTCAGCTCTGAATTCCTGGAGGAATTGAGGCCGGGGTAATTACCCAGCGGAATTATTCGCCTCGAGCGACGGATACTCCGGAAATCATTGTTCTTCCTTGTCTTTCTCTTGGCAGTGGAACACCAAAATAGCGCTAACTGTCACCGAAAACGCTTCAAAACGGCCTGAGACGCGGGCAAACAAAAAATTAAAGAATACGACAAGGCAATAAGGTCAGTCGATTTTATTTAAAAACATAACATTTCTTTTCTTTTCTAAGAAAAACCGTTTACGTTCTACACAAGCCTTTGTAAATAACCGTTTGTAACACATCAAGCAAGCAAGAGTCACGTCCGCGTTCCTGTAGTGAGCTTGGTTGGCCTGTGATCCGAGACCAACGACGCTTGGGCATTGAAAATGCCTGAAGCGTAAAGATAAACCGTGCCTCGGTAAGTACTTCATGTCTATCACCCATTTATTCTCACAGACCTCACGCAAGCCTGTAGAATAATCGATTTTTCAAAATAAGAGTTGCCAGCCATTATACTTTCTTTTTTTTGGAAAAGACGCACAAGCTGTTGCAATGGAACTCGCTACTTACAAAATTGTGGATCAGTCGGAACAAAACAGCAAGAGAAGCGGCGTATTTATAAAGTACAAGATCATCGCTATCACAGCTATAGTTTTGCTAGTTGTTATAACTGCTTTGGTTCTCTTAGCAGCCTTCCTTGGTCCTGGTCATAAAAAGTTCACTTCGGTGGAGTGTAGTGAAAACACTGGTGAGACGCAAGCATCTGCTAAGTCAGGTGAGGTTCAGGAGTGACCAAGGTGGCTCGGTTGACCGAGGTGTCAGTTAATATTATACGACCGATAAAATCTGCTGAGCGTCTTTTAAATACATGTAAGTGTTACTTACGTTTTGGCATTACTGCCTTCATCAGAGATCCTTTTTGCTTAAAACAGATCAGTTTTGTTCGTTCATACGGAGGGCGAACGAAGTCAAGCCCTTGAAAGCGGCTTCTACAACAACCGAGATGTCGTTCATACAGACAGTTCGCAACCACGAATCGCTCGGAAAAGACATCGCTTTCAGTAACATTTATCGGTCTATTTGGTTGGTTTATCGTCAAAATTTTTTTGGATCATGACAGACTATAAATCGTGTTCGACCATAGTTGCGTGACGTTGGAGGTCAGTCAAAGAATAAACAAACAGTCCTGACACATAGCCCTGCGAGTACTTGTTATAAGGATTGCTTTGGTTTCGGGAAATGCGCCTCTGTAATTTCGGGTTTTGTCATCAGTTCATGTAGGGACGTGTGCCAGTACAGTTTGTGTTTTGGATATCGAATAGCACTAAGCACTAAGTTGGCGATAGCGAGAAGGAAAAACATAAGCTTCAGCTGATGTTATACAAGATTACCGCGGAAGGGGGAGGGGTGGGTTCTGGGAAAATTCGGATAAGATGTAGTCACGTAACGGGACATCCAAAAAACGGCTGCGAGGGAGACTAGATAAGATGTTTCACTAACGAAAGAACGAACAAACGAAAGAGTGAGTGAGGTTATAAACTAATTATAATGAAAGCATAAGTATGCAAGTTTCTTACTCGCTAGGCACTGGTTCAACCATGCGGATCCTTGTGTTTATGCCTGGGTAAACACAAGGTTGATGTCGTGTATGATCCCCCCCCCTGGGGGGGGGGGTACTCCGGATTACAAGTGAGGCATGTGATCGAAGGATTTCGTAAAAGTTAAGTGGGAACTTTATTATATTTAAGATCTTGAAAGTATTTTCCTATGACGTCTGTCAGTAGATGCTGTTTGAAGCTGGTGGAGCTGTGTTTATATCATGAATTCAAAGATATATTTGACGAAAATTGGACATAATTATTTGTTGCTGCTGTTATTAACTTTCCGTCCTCCTTTTCCCTGCAAGTTTTTTTGTTGTTGTTGTTTTTGTTTGGTTTGGTTTGGTTTCGTCCGAACGGGAAATTCATTGCACGACATCTCCGACATCTCTTCGTAACCGGATTTGTCAAAAACACTCTTACAGACACAAGCCTTCTGGTCCGCATACCTCCGTCCGCAAGCCTTAACCCACAATGCATCAACCAGGCATACTAATTATCAAGCCTTTTAACTTCCCCAAGTTTGCATTGCAGGTGACGAGACCACTCAGCTGTCATGTGACGTGGCCATAGTCGGTGGAGGTGTTTCCGGTCTGTATGTAGCCGAAAGCCTCCTCAGACTCCAGAAAGAGACTGATGTTTGTTTGTTTGAAAGAAGTGATCGCTTTGGAGGACGAATACATGATTACTCTTTTCAACGAATGCCTGGTGTCCCAGTCAGTAAGTAGTTTTGCAAATGACATTAAGACGGAATCGACCAGGAAATT
>NC_133205.1:35383012-35405512 GCF_958299795.1 Porites lutea
GGTTTTTTAAAGAAAATTAAAAATGGAGGACGAAGCCTGTCCCAGGGGAAGAAGGTCATTCAACAATTTTATTGGCTCATACTAAAATTTTGGTATGGAAAGGGCCCATGACTATGAGGCCATGGGCTCCTGATATTGATGCGTACAGTATGTGGTCCTTGGTCGGGACGAAAAAGACGTAAATGAGTATTTCTTATCTTAGAAGAAGAGTAGTGAGCTGAAATTGTCCTGTAAGTTGCGGCCGTAACATTTTACTAACTTGTGAAAAACCGACAGCTTCTGAGCTTTGCCGAAAATCCTGCATCAGAGAAAATGACCGCTCCGTTTGAAGTCCCTTGGTCCTGCCAGTGATTCCTTGGTTCCTTTGGCCACTTGTAAGCCGGCATGCAAACTGACAGCAAAAAGAAACGTTCCAAGCGCCAACTGATCTAAATTCCTGTTTATTTTCTAAAGGCATCATTATAACTTCGAAACCAAAATGAGATTTCTGTATAAAGAGCTATAGTTTGGTATCATGCAGAATTATTAATAGTTTCGCTTCTGTGCGAAAGTGTGTCGTACAGTTAATTACGATGCAACGGCAGTGAAATCGCCCCTATTTTAAATGAATTCAATCAAAGTTTAGAGGAAAAGAAAAATTTATTTGACCACTCCAGAAAATACCATAACATACCATAATGTTCTTTGTTTGTCGCCCCAAAATTTTGCATAAGCGTTATTTGTTATCAGTTTCTCTTGGGAGTTAAAATGGCCCCAAGAGAAACTGAAAACAATGCTTATGCAAAATTTTGGGGTGACAAACAAAGAGCATTATGGTATGTCATAGTATTTCTGGAGTGGTCAATTTGTCGTCGCTCGTCAAAAAAAAAATTCCTTCAGGAAATTTCGTGCAGGAACGGCAAAGAAATCCGATCGAAAAGCGTGCGTCATCTTGCACGTGCAGTCCGTACAGAGTATTGTTTTGCTTGTTAAAACCCACGGCTTGAATTTTGCTAAAGCTCCCTAATGAAACCAATCGGACGGATAAAGCTCCCTTTTTATGGCCTTCTTGATCATTACTTGATTAATAAAGTGCAGTGCTACTGGGAAAGTCTCGAGCAATATATTTAACTTGAACGCTGCATCGGGTTTTTCGGACTTAATGCACTCATTGATGCTTTACTTAAAATGTGACTCAAAGTTGAAAGATCCTCATTTCAATTCATAAAGTCTTAATTTACTAAGAACTAAACGAAAACTTTCTAGGCTCTCTCTTTTCAATCACCATTTGGCTGGTTTATGTTATCGTCCGGTGGCCGGCTTGGACCAAGGACCTTAACCAAAATTTACTTTGGAATATTACCACAACTTTGGTTTTAAAATTCAGCCTAGTCAATTGCGAGTGATCTGTTCGCTAAAGTTAAGTTCAACAGACATGTAACTGGCAATATAAATAATAAGAACTTGCCAGCCGTGAAACAGCCTTGTTAAACTTTATTACACCTCTTTGCACTCTAGCTAACTCCATGGGCTTATTAAGACATGATCATTACATCTGGAGCTATTCTAGATGCTTTAATTTCTTTGCTTCTGGGAATCCTCTGCTGTTACAGCTGCTGTCCACTGCCACAAACTAAGGCCTTAAATTACTTACATTTGCTTAATGTGTACTTATTGCTTGTGAGAAAGGGATTATTGTGATCTTCTCTACAGGCACAGACAGAACGCAGGAACACAGTTTTCGGCGTCTCAAGTCAAAAACTGGGCTAAGCGTCCCTTCACAGAAAAAGATCTGTTCATCGTTGGTGAAGCTTATCAGCCAATAAAAGGCTGGATCGAGGGAGCACTGCAATCAGCACAGAATGCATTGAGTGAAGGATGGGGGATTGAAAATGATTCCCATTTAGGGCAAGGAAGAGAATCAAAGCAAGATAAAGGCGACGACAACTTTGATTTGATTCCGTTTCCCTGACAGTTTACAAACATAATGGCTATTACCTTGCTTTTCGTTTTGCACCCACAGTAACAGATGATGTGATGTTCCTACTGAATTTTACGGTAGTTTCGTGGTGTTGCGGACAGGTGCAATCACCAAATGACGTAACACAAAAGATTGAAAATGCAAAGAACAATACTCACACCACAATACAAAAGCGAACCAACAACGGTTTCCTCAACACCAAGAAACACCGAATAGACCTTTTTACCGATACGGCCGCCATATTGAGTTAATTCGATTTAAGGAGTATTATAGGATGCCCAGGGGGGCATGAGCACATTTCGTTTGTATTTTCGAGCGCTTTTCGGGACATTTTTTCTTAAAGTTTTCTTAGAATAAGATTGTAATGGGAAAAAAGATCCTTGTGCCGTGTTTGGATGTAATAATGATCGCCTTTTTCTAGTTTAATATTAGAAATATGGTCTTTCACTGTATATTTCTCGGGAAAAAGGCGATCATTTATATTACGGTTGAATGACCACGTATTGCCTTTATCAGTTTATACTGTAAATTAAACTAATCGAGCAGACCGTCATTCGATCAACTTATAAACCTGGCATATATTATCCAATGATCAAGAAAACCGCTGAAGGTAATGACTGCGGACGAATAACGTCGGCTAACTTATAACAAAGAGACATATAGCATATAATAAAGTCTCATTTTTCTTTTCGGCACTTCCTGCCTCGCTCGGAAAGCTTCGCTTTCAAAATGCGTCGCCCTTCGGGCGACGTTCGTTCCCACCGAGCATTAGGTAATATTTTACTAGGTTTGTAACACTATCGCATGACGGTTTGATAGGGCAAGCTCATAGTCGATTCTACACTGAGTAAACAGAGGCGACTCGTGCGATCGGCTGTAAAGTTTTCGCTTCGATTGCCATCACAAATAACTCCTCAGCGCCCTGTGTACCTCATTTCGATACACCAGCTCCTGGTATACTCTGTCAGTGTATCTCTATACGTACGTCAATCATTTGGCTTCGCGCGCGCAAATCTAACAAACATGTCGAGCATGTGACACCCTCATACACCGCATCTTTTGACGTGTTGACGTTATAATGAAAATGGCTTACAAATCAGAGACTCTAACTAAGTATTTAAAAAAACTTATCCAAATTTGGCCGATGAAGTAGCCCCTGCCTCCAAGTCGTTCCAGGATTTTATAAACAGTGTGCCCTCAGACTCGCTGTCAAGTTTTACTCATGCACCGCCGAGGAACTCTAAGCAATAACAAAAGGTTTTAAGGACGGTAAGGTCCGGTTCAAACGTCGAACTTTACATGTGCCGAACCTAATACCTATTTAGGTCGACCCAAACTATTGAGTTCGGCTGTTGATTCAGACGGTCGAACTTTACATGTGCCGAACCTGATTCGAGGCGAAAAGAAATATCATCCTTACTGCTTAAAATGGGGAAATAAATTGAAAAAATTATAATTCACCAAGCTTGGAAATTCTTGTTTTGATTTTAGTGTGATTTGTGTTCTGAGTAAAGTTCGACGTTTGAACTGAGGCCCAGAGGTCAGCAATGACGTCGAGGCTTGGGAGTGGTTAGCAGTTGAAGACTCGGTGAGGCGTTCGTTTTCTGTGGAATAAACGTCCAAAATCACAGTTCATTAATTAGAAAAAAGAAATCGAAAAGAATAATTATGATTATGGTGATTGTGATTGTGATTTATTATTGATTGACCATAACGATTAATGATCGAGACACCAAGTGCAAGACAAAAAAGGAAACTTACGGTTGTCCTCTAATCTCTCTCGGCTATCGTATTCTACTGTTGATCGCTGAGAAGGTATATCAAATGACGGTGGAATCTCAAAGCCGTCGAGTCTCAGCGATGAGTATGGAATCATTATCAGCACAGTGAATGCATTTCCAAACGATTTCCTTTCCAGATCGCTCTGCAGCCCTGAATGTACTCTTCCCTCGTGATGCCTGTCTGGCATCGCCGGTGTTGCCACCTGTCACCAAGGGCCCCTTTTGAAAGTGGCGATTTTAGCGAAAATTGCAGAGACGGCAATTAATTGCCAGATTGTTAACGACATATTAAAAAAGATGGCCAAGGCCTTTTGAAAGTGGCATATTGGGCGAAAATGGCGAACAATCGCCAAATTTTTAACAAAAATTCAAATGAGATGGCAAAGGGGCCCTTTTGAAAGTGGCGATTTTGGCGAAAATGGCAGAAATGGCGAGCAATCGCCAAATTTTATGAAAGAAGATCATCGCAGTTATAGACGCAACTTTTGCAGTTGCGAAAAGAAAGCCTGAAAAAATTCAGGCTTGTACGAGATTCCAGCCCTTAAACACTGCAATACCGATGCCGCGTTCTACCAATTGAGCTAACAAGCAAACTGGGAGCAGTTCGATGAATTGGTTCGTCAAACTCTTAACAGAACATCAAACGAGATGGAAAAGGGGCCCTTTTATTTGGAAGTGGTGATTTTGGCGAAATGGCAGAAATGGCGATTCATCGCCAAATTGTTAACAACGTATCAAATGAGATGCCAAAGGATCCCTTTTGTAACTGGCGATTTTGGCGAAAATAGCAGAAATGGCGATTAATCGCCAAATTGTCAACGACATATCAAATAAGATGGCAAAGGGTCCCGTTTTAAAAGGTGGCGATTTTGGCGAAAAATTGCAGAAACGGCAAACAATCGCCAAATTGTCAACAATATAATAATTAAGATGGCCAACTCGGCCCCTTTTGAAAGTGGCGACTTTGGCGAAAATGGCAGAAATGGCGAACAATCGTCAAATTGTTAACAACATATCAAATGAGATGGCAAAGGGACTCTTTTAAAGGTAGCGAGGTGGGGAAAAATGGCGTATTTGACAAAGTATTCCAATAATGGATTTGTTAACATACAGATTGTTGATCTGTATGACTTAGCAAAAGGTTCCCTTTGAAGAGTGGTCAAGTTATCAGAAACATGTTGTGGAAGACAAGTCCATAAGATAGTGGAAATGTTTCCAATATATTGATAATGACAAGGTTAGGGAACTTAAGGGTCAGTAATCTGTTTATAATGGTATTACCTTCAACTGATAATCTCTTGTGATTTGAAATTCGTCTCAAACAAGATCTAGAGTGTTTTGTCGGGAGTTACCACCTATAAGTAATTCTTGCACAATTCAAATTGAATGGTTCTCGAGATGCATTCGATTATCAGTGAGTGGTAATATGGTAATTTTCTTACCAAAAAGTCCCAAAATAGGTATCCTTAATTTCCCAAGCGCGTAGTCGTCGTTTTAATTATGTTTAGAAGCTGAATACAATTGCTACAGTTCATCTTTATAAATTCCTTGAGGAATCCATTTTGCTTCTTGGCTACGCACTTTAGATAATTGGATGGTCGTTATTGCCTTGTGTATTCATCCTCTTTGTTAAAATAGCGATCAATCGTTTAAACATATATAAACGAGCTAGTTCATTGCTGTTTCACAGAACATGTAACGTGTAAGGTTTAGCAATTGTTATACCGGCAGCCATGTTGAATTAGCCGATTTTGGTAATTACACTATGTAAGCTAGAATAATTACTGTCGTTCCCAGGGTCTCTGAGGTAATAGGAGGTAAAAGGACCAGGTGACGAGATTCGACGATTTATTTTGGGAAATGTTATGACTTTTCGTACTTATAGGATATTTAAAAGGAGATGTATAGGGAAATTTTTATATAGTGAATATTTGGAAATTAAGAAATAGGCGTGTGGAAAGAACCTACAGTGTTAATTGAAAAGTTTTATGTTAAAAGTATGTTGATTGCAAAATTAGCTTAAGTTTCCACTGTCTCTGTGTTTTGCTTCAATGTCACAGCAGGGTGGATTGGCAATGTCTTAGGGTATGAGAAAATTGAAATAGTTGAAATTGTGAATTAGGTAATTTCTTAAAGAGTAGTAGGCAAATAGAAGATGTTTTGAACAGTGGCACAGTCAATATTATGGGGAAATAAAACAATATAAACTTTGGGATCGACTATACCTATATGAATTTTTAAAAGTGGCTGCTGCTATAGAAGTGTAGATGGATTAATGTTAAGAAGGTTACTGTGGAAATGAGTTTTACTAACGTGGGGGGAAATTTATTTTCAGCCTGCTTTAAGTACCCTAATGATGGGTATAAAAACATTATTATACATAATTTGACAGTTTTGTTTATGTTATTTTTGGAATGGATACAATACAATAATACAAGGAAATGTTTATGTGCATTTTATGTGTAAATGTTGTCTGTATTTTGGTGTTTTGTGTGTTGTATTCATTATGTAGCAGGAAATTATGTATGCGTGAATGGAACTTTGATAATACCAATTTCAGCACTGAAGCATCCTGCTAACCTCACGGTACGGCCGGTAGGAAATAGCTGTCAAAGGCAGCCACTGCCTCGGTGATATGGTGTCCATATACATAAGGTTCTTGAAATACTGCAGAGTTGGTACGTGTGCTTCATGCCTGAAATTGGTACTATTGATTTGAGCGAAATATATTGACCGCAGGAGGCCAACATAAACTAAGTGATTGTGCACAAAAGCATAAATTGTCCAAATTTATGGCCCCAGTTCATATAGCCATAATGGAGCACATGTTTTAAGAACGAAACGAACATGTACACTATCGTTTTTTTTATATATATTTTGTTGATGAAAAGATACAGAATTAGTTTCAGTGGGGTATGTTTTAAGAACGAGACAAACATGGCACTGAATATTTCGATCCAATGTTTATGTTTAATAAAAACGGTGAAGTATTAGGCAGTAGTGACATTTCGTTTAGGTTTACATAAGGTAAATTAAGCGAATTTTACACATTACAAAATGGCGCACCCATGCCGATGGACATTTCGGCTTTCGTTACTTCATTATCCATGATTACTTTTAGGGGACAGTCACTCTAAAGAGAAGGGTAAAAAAAAGAATGAAGGGCACATACTGGTCATTTCTGAAAGCATCTTTTAGCCAGGAACAATGAATTTCGCAGTCGGTTTTGATTTTACAAATGTAAGGCTGCCTCACAATTTGATGGAACCAATGCTAAGAGAATTGTCAGCAATTAGAATTGTTTAGTTCTACATTGAACCTCAAAAGTTAGTGTCCAAGGTAAGGAATTATTACCATTTCAAGGACTTGGAGGTTATCTTCTCGAGTAATAAGTGGACTACCAGTGGGTGGTTGGCTTGAACGAAAAATCTCTCCTTTTTGTAAGGTTTTGAAAGGAATAAACCATACAAGAGCAAATGATGCTAGTTTGATATTTCAGCGTATCACATTACTTTTGGTAAGTCAAGCGACATCGAAAATAATAGCAATAAAATGTTTACTTAACCTGTGGAGTACATGGCAAAAATACATGGGTCATAAGCTTAACCGAAACGACTTCCATTCATTGTTTTCTGATGTCAATCTTTGAACCAGTTTTATTTGATAAATGTTGCCTCACAATTATAGGGGCGTCTTATCATTAGTTATCTAGTTTGAAAATATTTTTGAGAAATGTTTCCTCACAGTTATAGGGACCTTTTTAGTCATTTAATTTCAAGGGGCCACTTGGCATCCAATTTGAATATCTGCCACATTCTGGATATCGTCATTTGTGGCAAATTGGCCATTTTTGCCAAATTTTGCCATTTTCGCCGAAGTCGCAAATTTCGCAAAAATTGCCACTCGCAAAGGGTCCACTTTTGCCCTCCAAATTGAATCGCCAGCCCTCTGGCAAAGATTTGCCATTTTCGCCAAAATCGCCAAATGCCAGTCTCCACGGGTACACTTTTGGCATCCAATAGTCCATTTGCATGATGACGTCATTTTACTACAACGACCGGAATCCTTCAGGGGTTTGCTTTCTTGTGGAAATTAAGGCTTTTGTTGTTCAAACCTCGCTGGGATTACCAAATTTGAACATGAAAGGAAAAACGAAAAGGTTCTGGTCGTAGTGGTAAAATGTTGCCATCGTGCAAATGGCCTATTTGAATCGCCAGCACCTGGAGATCTTTCGCCAGTTTCGCCATTGCATGCATTTCCGGACATAAGTTGTTATTCTCCTCTCTATACCCTCGAAAAAGACTTAGGAATATTATATTGAATTGACCGAAAAGTTACAAACGTTGTTTTGTAAGTTCCCAGGACAAATCACTGTCGTGAGTTTGAAGTCATTTTTGCGGCTTCTCTTTAATTTCCTTCCCTTTAATAGCACTTTCAATTCCTCTGCACCAAAAATTTTTAATTCATTATAGAAATTTCCAAACGGGAACGCTAGCTCGCTAATTACTTGTTAAGCAACTTACTACCATGACGAAAATGCATTTCTAAGAGAATAGTCAGAGCTCGTGCGCGCGTGCAAGCATTTAAACGTCTCGATCTTTTAAGTCTGTCGACTGATCTCTGCGTCCATTTACACATGTACCACATCTTGGCTTCGATGAGCAAACACTTGGAAATTTTATTTAAAAAAACAATACCACACAGTTTGACGATTTTTTCCAGCACCGATTGTAGCGGCTAGAAAAGGGCAGGAACTTAAGACAAGTATGTTTCGTTCCTTATCTATTTTGCATAGAGCGATTCTAAAAGGTGCATCAGCATGTAATAGAGATCAATCTTGAGTAAACGTCTTGAAGTGACTTCCCTGTGATCGAAAAAAGCGGTTTAGCAATTTGCATGAAAGAATAATTGCAAGCAACATTTGGAAGAGAAAGGTACCGATGTTTGCGACAACGGACTGCTCGTTTCCATGTGTTCAAAACGAAGGTTTAATTGTTCACAACGCTGAATTTTTTTCGATAATTGTAGCAATCTTAGCAATATCAGACCCACTTATAATGCTTGCGCTTACTTTAGCGATGAGGTGATGGCTACTGCTTTTTTCTTCTACTCGGCACGCAGACGAAATTTCGCTACGACTTACGTTTTTTCACTGCTCTTATTAAAAGTCATCACGATGTTAGACATCGACACTGCTCATCACGTTCCTGCTACATAAGCCTTCAACAAGCCCAACGCCATCGTATGTATTAAATTTAAAAGGGGACGATAGTCGTTAAGATGATGGATACAAAGCACACAGTTTCCTATTTAGAGTTCCTAGATCGGCTAGGGTTTGAGGAACACGTGCAAGTAGTCATTTCGCTGTTTCACCATCTTTTATCGCGGTTCCAGACACTGTTGTAAGAATTCATAAAGTGCAAAAACAAGAATTATTTCAAGTTTGGCTGGGCCAAGGAGGCTTAGCATTCACAAAGGTGTTTTCTTAAACTCCATACTACATGATCGTCTTTCCTTCCTAGTTTTCCCTAGTTTATGGTTGACCCGTACATCAACCCATTCTGATAACATCATTTATTTTCATTTCTTGCTTTTTTTTCTTTTCTTTTCTTTTCTTTTCTTTTAACGAAGACTAGTGAGCAGCACAAGGGAAGACTTTTTGTAATTGTAATTTTTTTCGTTTATTTCCGCTCCGAGGTGTTTCGTCTCTCACACAAGCGACTTCTTGCAAAAAAATTAAAGTAAATTTAAATTTAAATTTAAACTATTAAAATTGAATTAAACTAAATTGAATTATCTAGTAAGCATAAATTGATACTAGAGGTGCTTCCTTATGTAAGCATGTAAAAGGTTGATTTCATTAATTCAATCATCATTTATTCATGCTTACTTGACTTGAATAACCTATTAGTATAGAGGCGGGTGACCATTCTTTTCTTTTTACAGCCGAGGAAGTGCAGCAGTGAACTTGGTCAGAGACGAACATGCTCTACTTACAGCTTTGGCTCGTAGCTTTTTTTGGGCTAGTAGAAAAGAGTATGTCAATGGAACAAGATCAATTTTGCCAATTAAAGGCGATCCAAGAATGTTTATATCCTTCTCTAGGGCTTTTGAAAGCTATCGAAAGTGGAAATGAACGTCTGTCGATGGAAGAATGTGACTTGCTGCAGGTAAGGCCAGCCAGCGTATGTCCTATTTCTAGCAACCGTTTTTACACTCGCTAAATGACGAAAAGTGACTGTTTTGGTTGTGGACCTGATCTGCTCATGCCTCTGGTCTGCTCATGGTAAATCTCTTTACAATTAGATTTTGTTTTCTACGATAAATTTTCTCTTCAACTAGTCTACAGTATACTACAATTAGATTGTTTTAAATTTAGTTTTGTTCTACAATTAATTTGATTTCTTCTCTAAATAATATAACATTTTTCACGTCAACTTTTTTTCTTGAATATGCTTCAGCCGGCCGCTTTTTTTCTTTTTAAGCCCGAGTTGTAAAAGTCCTTTGGGCAATGGTGGGGGGGAAGGGTCCGAAATTTCTGGCTATGGCATCAAGAGATCTAATGCGCTTGATCACTATACTGGGCTGGACGTGATTTTTTTAACTGAACAGAATACAAGGCTGACACAGATTTTTTAAAACAAATTAAAATGTTTCGGACTGCAGTACACGATTTTTCGATTTGCCACGCGCTTAAAACATGGTTCGAATCATCGAAGGTAAAATTATTTAGAAGGTATCTGAAGGTAAGCAAAAACACACTCGAGTTAGCGGATGTTCGAGTTACCGAGGGAATAATTACAGTAAATGCATGAAGGAAATCCAGCGGAAATCGATTTTGGTTCGACTTAGAGAGGGTTCGAGTTATCGGGAGTCGACTGTATCTCTTTAGAGTCGCAGTGGACGCTGACCTGGCGAGGAGAAAAATGATGAGCTCAGTGGCGGCTTTCTCAGTTGTAAGGTCTTTAACTGTTTCGCCCAGTGTATCTCAGTAAGTTTGAGGCAAAACAGAAGCACGGCTAGTTTTTAGATCAGTCGCCGATTTTCAAGTAAAATGAAATAAAGAACCATTCTGATGGATTGGCTAGTTCGAGGTTGCATTTTAACATCGATTAGTGAAGAAGTGTAACCAGGGCATAAAATTACCTGTTTTGCATGATCTACTTGGCTACTTGATATTTCAGGAAAACAAACAAGGATAAAATGGTTTGTTAAATGTTACTTAAAAGATGGTGTTCAAGGACAGATTCAAGAGAATTTCAGCGGGTTCCCCATAACTTGAACCTTCAAGCGTTAAGGGAAATTGAAAAACGTTCGAGTTATTGGGAGTTTGAAGCAAATAACCAGAAATAACAAAAGGGGATGGAGAGGAATGCGAGTATATGCAAACTTCACTTTAAGGGCAGGAAGAGATATGCAACAAATCTTGATTAATCTTTAAAAGGTTACATATTGTATTTGAATTTGGACTGACAAAAAATTACAGACAAAGACCACCTAAACAGTTGTTTTGAAATAAATTCAAAGTTTTGGACTACGGTTCATTGCTTTTTTTCACGACCTGTCACGCGCATAAATGGTTCGATTTATGGAGGGTAAAATTGTACAGAAAAGTTGATCTGAGGGAAACAAATAAAATTACTTCGAGTTGGTGGGAGGTTTGAATTAGCGAGGTTTCGAGTTAGTCGACTGTATGGGCCAATTTTGTCAGTTTTACCCGCCCATCAGAGCGACTAAAACGAGTTCCATTTTCATGCCCTTTCACGAAATTACATGAGCTCACTTTGACCCAAATTCTTGTTAAGCCCGAGCTTAATGGCCTAAAGGCAGCTTACGCCCCTAGAAAGGTTATCTTAGCCTGGCGAACGGAACTTTTAAAACAAATACTACATCAGTATATTACTATTTGGGTCAGATGGACTTTGGAATTGCCTATACCTTTTGCTTAGGAGCTGTCAAAAAAATTTGATGTGACTACAAATTTATAAGAATATTCATGCGTTGAGAATATTTTTTATTCAAGGAAATCCACGCCCAGGCTAACAAGTCACACAAGCAGTCAGTTGAAACACTTTCCATTCTAACTATACAACTACAGTTTAGCTTCTTAGCTCCTAAATAAATGTTTCCAGCTAAAGGTTCATGCATGTTGAAAGTATATAAGTCTTTGGCTAAACGTGACAAAAAAATTCAAAGCTGTTGCTCAAAATAAACAAGGAAGAAAACAAGAGAATGGTGTAGTGTTTCACTTTTTATCTTGAATGATGCAGTTCTAAGTCTTTTGTTCCTCCTATCTGAACGTCTGACAAACCGGGAACCAGGCACGAACACCAGCTACTCAAGTGATATGTAAAACTGGAGGGGGTGGTCTATCTTCTGCATTATTCAAGATAATGAAATGAAACGTTGGCAATAGATTTTTAACGGCTTACACTTTACACAATGAATGAAGTTGAGATGACGCTGTCGCGAAATGAGTCATGTTAGTAGTAAAGGATACCAATCTTTTTTTTTTTCTTTTGGGTTAGACAGAATGGCGTTCGAAATCTTACACAGAACCAATTTCTGCGTGTTCAGGCCATATCATCAATATAATATGACGGTTTTGACTTTGCTTCATCCAATTACGGGGCCTTACATTCATCGACAAGAAACAATCTTATATTACCAAAACGTTTCAGTGAAGACAAATTCTCCTAGTATTCAGAAGCCTTAAGGAACAAACTGAAAGTTGCTGTATGGGTGGTCGCGTGATTGGTTGCTGTGGAAACACTGTTAGGAATAAAGCTCACTTATCAGAAAAATTTCAAGCCGTTCTAGGATAAACCCTGTGGTAGTTTCATGTTGATGGAACATTTCCTTTCGGAGATAGAACACACCCTTAACCTCTTAACAAAGAAATGCGCGACTCAATCTGCCTATTCGAATTTGTGGGTGCTATTAATAAATGCTGTAAGTAATGGTAACAGGACTGAGTGGAGTCCAATTCGGTCTGTAATCATGCGAGTGATTAACAAAATCGGACGACCACGTAGCGGGATTCCGATTTGTTTAATCAAAAACTGTCCTATTAAGGCTGAAACAAGGGCAGTTTATAGCCAATCAGATTTGAGAATTTTTTTTATAGTTATGATTAATGTGGTAACTGATAAGGGCAGAATATCAAATTAGAAGTTATTTTTATTGTCAGTCAGGTTGAAGGGCACATGGTAAACTTTTTTCCTGACAGATTGGTATCTATTTGATATTATTTATTTATTTGTTTACTTTCACTGTTTAAACGCGCATTCTTGGTACAATAAAGAACCCTCTGTATAGAGATAAAGAGATACAGAGGTCAAACGAAACAGTAGACAGTTTCATGTGACTACGCCTTGTGCACTGTATTTAAGTCACAAAACAATGAAATGGCGACCATGTTCGGTGGTTTGAACCAATCTTGTGGGAGGTAAACCTTTTTCTCATGCAACCACTTTCCTCTGTTCCATAAATTTGCACAGCTAGTGGCCTCTATAGCGTAGATACCAGTTCGAACAATAGCTATTTAAATTGCGGGAAAAAAGAGAAATTTTTTTTGTGAATGAAAAGAAGACAAAAACTTCTGATTAACATTTACAATCAGTCGTCTATAGGAGATTCTAATCACAAAAAATTCAGTGCAATAACGTAGATTACGACAAAAGGATCGGTAAAAGGCTTGTTTTGTTATGTCTAGCCCCTTGTTAAACGGTTCTCTGCTACTTTTTATGGTTAACTTCTTGCGTTTTAACGACAGGTAACATCTCGAGAAGGTATCAATAGCTTGAGAAAAAAGATGTCTACGGAACATATTTGAACTTACCGTTATTAGTTACTTCACTCGGAATGAGAATTCGAGGGAAGTGACTCAAAACCTTATTTTTGCAGACCTCAATTGGCTGTTTTTCCGTTCCTCGCTGTCCTGGAAACCTCTTAAAGGCTTTTCGCTACCTCGTTTTGACTGTGGGAACCACCCTAAAGAAATCACAATACGCATGTCCCAATCTCGACGTCGAAACCTTGGAACATTTTCTTGATAAAGGTAGGTTTTGAAACCTGAAATTATATTTACATTTACATATTTAAAGTTTAGGTTTACCCTACAAGAAATATTCGGAAAAGTTCCTTACAACTAGTGGAGTACAACTGGTACAAGGCTTTTGTCCACTGAAAGTTAAAATTACTCAATTTCCCGGTGGATTCCGCCTTAACACATATTTAAAGTTTAGGTTTACCCTACAGGAAATATTCAGAAAAGTTCCTTACAACTAGTGGAGCGTAGCACCTAATCACTAAGAATTATTTTTTGCGAAGCTAGTATGCAATTTTGTCGGAGAAACCGGTGGGCATAGCTATCTGCTTATCATTTTCACGGAAGAATATCATGTACCGACATTAAATCTTCATTGGAACATCTAAATAAGAATCCATCAAAGAGCTGAAACAAGACCTGGAGAATGTTAACCGGCATAAAATCAAGTCCAAATAGACACAATAACGGTGGCTTGACAGGGTTTCTGAGGTCAAAACCTCCCAACTTTGAGCATGAACGACGTCGCCATTAACAAAGATTTGGAAACAGCTGTATTAAATAAAGATGAATTTCTCGGAATGGGAACCCCCTTCCAATATCGTTCACGGGATCTTTTTCCTCTAAAAGCCGCCTCGATGTTCGTAAAGTTTAAGCAAAATCTATGAGAGCATTATCGAGATATTTTTGGATTAACTTTTATGGTCAGAAGTACGGCAAAAACTGGACAATCGTGATGTGCGTCCGTGATCCGTCTGTAGAAAACGAAGCGCTTTTCAAATGCAATTTCACCTCATAGTAGTTTCCATCTTTTTAAGAATTCACCTCCTTTCTGGAGATCTGATCTCTTCTTCTGGTCAATTACTAATATGTCGTAACTTTAACTTACAAGTTGATGATGCTTCGTACCCTGCTACCCTCAAGTTTATGGCTCTTCTTAACTGCTTTAACCTCAACCGACACACACACTCTCTCTCTCTCTCTCTCTCTCTCTCTCTCTCTCTCTCTCTCTCTCTCTCTCTCTCTCTCTCTCTCTCTCTCTCTCTCTCTCTCTCTCTCCCCAACCCCCACAAGTAATCACACCCTCGACTTCATTATTACAAGATCTAATGAGAACTTCGTCAGCAATCTCTCTGTCCACGATCTCATCATCTTAATCATTGTAATCTTAACGAACCTCCGCCTAACCCGAAGATAGCTGTCGCTAATCGTAAACTTCGAGCCATTTATCTGATAAACTACGTTTCACCTCTCTACCTTTATGATCAGCCTCCCTGTGATGTCACTGAACTTTGTGATCAATAAGACACTATTCTCTATTCCATTTTGGAAAAGCACGCTCCTTTGATAACCAAGCCGATTGTTCAACGCCCCCACGCCCCGTGGTACACTGATGATAATCGCGTTCGAAAAAACTCTCGACCGCCAACTGAAAAGACGCTTGGGCCGCTCTCAGCCTCCTGTTGACTGTTGTGCCTTTGTTGATCAATGCTCTTTGGTAAAGAACTTTGTTTTCAACGCCAAAATGTCTTTCTACTCTACTTTGATTCATGATGCCGGTACCGATAGCCACGCCCTCTTTAAGACAATTGATCGTCCATTTCAAAGAAAACCTGATAAACGTCTACCCTATTGTTCCTCGTAAGTTTAGCTTGCTAATAGATTTCCGCCTTTTTCAAAGTAAAAATGGACAACCTTCGTAGTGAGCCTCCTGATGATGACCTCCCTGACTATTTTGCTGCACTTGATACTCCTACATACGTTAAGCTGTAGCCTGGAGTATTTTTCGCCCACCACTATCCACGAACTCTCTCAAATAGCTCGTCAAGTCGGTTCCAAATCAATTCGAGCTTGGTTCCTCTCCCTTCCACTCTTTTCGTCACTCAGATCGACCTTCTTCTACCTGTTTCATATAACATCGTGAACCTTTCCTTGGAAACTGGTAATTTTCCACGATCTCTTAAATCTGCAGTCCTGTCACCGCTCCTTAAGAAGCCTTCACTCAACCATGAATTATTACGGAATTTTCGACCAATGTCAGCATTGCAGTGGTTCATATCCTATCTTTCTCAACGTTCTCAGTTTGACTGTATGTATCGACCTGGATAAATCCTTTTCTCCTGAATTGAATTGCGGCAAACCCCAAGGTTCCGTGTTGGGTCCAGTCCTCTACCTTCTCTACACATCACCTGTGGCTGACATTCTTCGGCATCACAATATGGCTTTTCATCTTTACGCTGATGACACCCAGTTGTATGCTTCTTTCTCCTGCGACGACTACTTGGGATTGCAATTTATAACATAAGTAACATCAAAAAATGCCTAAATGACATACCTTTATGGATGACTGCTAACAAGCTTAAACAGACGGAACTGATTTATTTTTATTCCAAATACAGTCCACAGAAGTCTTTTATCACACTTCATTTCGGTGCTGATCTCATCCAGCCCTCCCAACATGTCAGAGACATTGGTGCTAATCAGTTAACTGTATTCTTTCTAAGATACCTCAGGTTAAGTCCCTCTGTAAATCAACTTTCTATCAAATGCGGAACATTGCTCGCATTAGGAAGTATTTATCTCCCAAGACCACTGAGTTGCTTGTCCACGCCTTTGTCTCCTCGAAGTTAGATTTCTGTAATTCTCTGCTGTATGGCATCCTTAAACGTCTACTGCGGAAACTACAGTCCGTTCAGAATCCTGCTGCGCGGTTAGTGTCATCTTCTTCAAAAGTGGACCACGTAACTCCTGTATTGATGCAACTGCATTGGCTCCCCATTGCCGAACGCATTAAATTTAATTGTTCTTTTAACCTACAAAGGCCTCCACTGACCTATCGCCTTCCTACATCAAAGAGCTCCATACTTCGTAATGTACTGCACACATGCTTCGATCATCATCTACCTTGCTTTTAGCCCGGACTGATTATAACATGAAGACTATGGTGCCAGGGCGTTCGCCATCTCCGCTCCTAAGCTTTGGAACCAGTTACCTGATGACATTAGGTGCGGTTACACACACCATGGTAAAAGGTCTTTCGCGTGGTAAATCTTCCGCGGTAAATTTTTACTCGGGTAAACTTTACCAAGGTGACTTGTGGTACACGTGAATTTATTTACCACGGTTGATTTCCGTTTTCACGCAATTATTATTAGCGGCAGGATTAGCTCAGTCGGTAGAGTGCTTGACTGCAGAGCGGGAGGTCGCGGGTTCGATTCCCAGGGCCGGAGCAATACTCAGGGACTAAAACCCGAGGATGGGTACTCCCTAATATAAGCCATATAGGTATGTACCACCCCAATGGGTAGTGTTTCTGCGCCTTTTTGGTCTGAAAACGGGTATAGAATTTGCCCATTTTGGTCTGGTCTCGAGAGAACTACGGGAGTGTATAAACGTATTTATCGTTTCGTCCAAAATGAGTAAGAAAGAGAGAGAAATATGCGAATTCTAAATGAATTCGAATAATTTTTTTGTTTACGCTTGATCGGGGTATTCCCTTTCAAACTTTCCCTTTTCATTTGCAACCAGAAAAAAAAAGTTTCGTTTCTGTATATTAAACGCGAAGCCATTTACATATCTTCTCTCATGACTTGAAATAATCAAGATTACGCCTGACTTAACCACAAAACTAAAACGGGACAAAACTTGTCACGCAGCTGCTGAAAGCAAGTACGTGAAGTCAGAACTTTTCCCGTACTTTGCTGTAAAAGCCTGTATATTCAACTTTTACTTTCGTTGAATTCCATGGCGAAGATTTCCTCAGCCCAAAAACCAAGAAGGATCTTGATAGCAGCTGTATTTCATTTTGTGGCGGCAGTGGAAGAACACCAATAGTTGAAAATTTGAAATGTTAAAAGATTTTCAATGTGGTCCGCCGTCCGTTTACCGCTCTTCGAGCATCACAAGCACAGCGCACTTATTAATACCAAAGTCCACTCCAACATCATTGCTAAATGTTCTGGCAGTCTGCACAAGAGAATCATTTTCTCCTTCACCCCTGCCATAAATCTTCACATCACTGGCATTAATTAAACAATAAATGATTAATTTTTCCTTCTTCTTTGTTGAGTTGGAATCCAGTAGATGCCTCTTGTAAGAGACATGTGGGAGTGGAGAAAGGAAATCACCCTGGAAAATTCCTTTTTTATCAATTATTATTATCAATAAAATGTCCATTTATTTTTATTATTATTACTGTTATTATTATCATAATTATTATTATTATTATTATTATTATTATTATTATTATTATAAAAATTAAAATCTTTATTAAAAAAACCTCAATTAAAATCCTATTTTCAATCAACCTGCTGTTACAAAAAATCTAATTAATTCATCAAAACACTATCTACAATTCCATCCATTACAAAAGAAACCCCTCGGCCTTCATTAGAGAACAAAAACAATCCTACATATAATAAGTGAAAAAAAGAAACTATTCATTTACAAATTCTAAAAAATAGAAGTAACTTAACCTTACATAAAAGAAGAGGAAATAAATATAATTAATAATAAATGTTCAAAATTCTATAAAATGAAGAATTCCATTATGCAGAGATATTAATCGAATTATACTAATGACGGCTGAACCAGTGTCCATAAAAAGCCCTAAGTAAAAGCATATTATTATTATTATTATTATTATTGTTATTGTTATTGTTATTGTTATTGTTATTGTTATTGTTATTGTTATTGTTATTGTTATTGTTATTATTATTATTATTATTATTATTATTATTATTATTATTATTATTATTATTATGTACATGTCGCACACCTAGAGGTGGCCTTATTCCCCAAAGCATCAAGCTATCTCCTAAGGACGAGGGGTTTCTTTTGTAACGGATGGAATTGTAGATAGTGTTTTTGATGAATTAATTAGATTTTTTGTAACAGCAGGTTGATTGTAAATAGGATTTTAATTGAGGTTTTGTAATAAAGATTCTTTTCTCTTATTATTATTATAGCTATCTCCTATCACGGCCATAGGTGTCTAGGGTCCTTCTTAGGATCTTAGCTGTTCCCAGCAAACAAGCTTTCTGGAACAATGCAATGATCCAATTATTATTGATGCAAGTATTATTTTCATTAGTTTTAAAATAGTATGATTATTATTTTTTTATTTCGTTCTTATAGGTTACAGTGTGAAATGCGAAGACAACAAAAGCGTTAAAGACATCTGTGATAGAAGCTGCAAGTGTAAGAATGGAAAACTTGATTCTTGCTATAGAGTTCGAAAAGAGTTTACCAAAATGAGTCTTGAAGAACGAACACGCTTCATAAAAGCTTTCAAAATGGTTTCGTCTGATCCAAGATATATAAGGGAACATGAGAGAATAGGAAAAGTGCATACAGTTATACCAGCCATGGAAACCTTTTTCCCCTGGCACAGATGGTATACGCTGGAGTTAGAAAATCTTCTTCGCCAGGTCGACTGCCGGATAACAATTCCTTACTGGGATTGGTCTAAAGACGCGGAGCACTGGACGCGAGGGTCTGAGATCGAGGATACATGGAATGAAGGTCCTCACGGTCTGGGGGGCAATGGAGTCTTTCCTTTAGGGTGCGTAATGAATGGTCCGTTTAAATATGGTGAATACTCTTTACCTCAAACTAATGGACATTGCTTGAAACGGAATTTTAATTACTCTTGCAAACTGCCAAATGCAGAAGAAAAAGAAAACATCCTCCATGAAGCAAATTTTACTGTCTTTAGGAACACAATTGTTAAGCATCACCACGGGCCATTTCATAAGTGTGTTGGTGGCACCTTAGCCTTTTATGTGACAGCCCCATACAGTCCGGAATTTTGGCTCCTCCATAGTTATCTTGACAAACTCTGGGTTAAATGGAAAAGGAGGAACGAGGGTAGTTATTCCGATTTAAGAGATTCTACTAAAATTATGGTAATGACTGTACACCATCCCTGGGAGTATCATGATGAAGACCACTTACCTGGTGGCGTTAAGATATCTTATGAAGAGTGACATTAAGGTTCTTGGAGGAGAGTAGGTCATGCAATTGCGTCTATTTTCCAGCAGTAAGAATAAAGGGAAACAAGCCAAAGGGGAAAAATATAATTTTTAAATAAACAAAAACAAAAACAAAGCCAAAACCAAATTATACGAAAAAGAGGTAAACAGCTAAGCCCTAAGCCAAAAGTCTAACCCGGACCATCTGCACGGAAGGTCGGCTCCTACACCACTGCGCCACGCTAGCAAGGATAGTGTACCGGTAGACGCTGTTTGAAGCTGGTGGAGCTGTATTTATCATGAACTCAAAGATATGTTTGAGGAAAATTAGACATAATTATTTGTTGTTGTTGTTTACTCTCCGCCCTTTACCCCGCAAGTTCTTTTTTTCTTGGAACAACATCTTCAACATCTCATCGTAACTGGATTTGTCATAAACACTGTCACTGCGGTGATTAAAATGATCAGAATTATATATATTTATGTTACATTCATAGTCCTCATATTCAGAGTTATTGTCAAAAAGGTTATCCTCAAGGTCTTGCCTCAAATTCAGAGGAGGGAATGATGACAGAAATTGAATTAATTCATCTCCAACGGAGGTAATTTCCGACGCCACTTTGTTTGCTTATCCTTTGCGCGGCGCCCTCGCAAAAAAATGAGCGCACGTATCACATGAGTCATGGCACAATTTGTGCTAAAAATAGCACATTTGGTTATTTCGATGGAACCAACCCCATTACTGGTGAAGGTATCCAGTTACGGTCTCAGTCCTATCACGATAATGGCTCCTGGTTATCCAAGGAACTTGTCTTTGGAGTAGACGACTATTATCCTCCGTTTTATTCATTTTCGCCTCGAATTGTTCGGTTATAACAAATGTGCACTTGCATTCAAACTGTTATAAACTGAGTTGCGGTTAAATTTAAATCTGCGATTTCGTTTTAGTCAGTGTCTATTTCCAGTTCCTCTTCTCTAAACTAACACCTTCAACCAACTGATCTGATCAGTTTCCCGAAAAATTATACCCTATTTTAGAGTCGTGCAGACTTCATGATGTCTATAGCCCATTCAGGGGCGGATCTAGGGGGAGGGTGCAGGGGGTGCGCACCCCCCCCCCCCCCGAGATGGCCTGAGGTTTTTTAATACAACTGGTATTCTGCAAAAAAAAAAACTATGTGGTTTATTGGTGTTGAAGTAGAGCAAGAGACGAGTGCACCCCCTCCTAAAAAAAATCCTGGATCCGCCCCTGCCATTACAGACTAAACTGCTTGAAAAAGATACCCTTCACACCTATATAGCCCATATTTGGCAGTAAAATACCTATCGTGGATGCCAGGGTTTCCTTATACGATTCACTTGCTTATTTAATTCGAATCAGATACCATGACGCCAATCAAAAGTAATAAAGTTGTTCTCAACACTGGACGGGGTTCATGGCTAACAGATAAGACATGTCGCCCTTTAAGTGTCGCATTCCCACAAATCTTCTAGTTTAGAGGTGTATCAAGGTCTCAGCCGGAACAACATGAAACGGGGCAGTGAAAAAAACAACAACAACAACAACAGATATTTGACATAATTTTCCTCAGAAGAAATGTACGAAACGACTGCTTTCAGAGGGCGGTGTAGCCATTAGCTGCGCCCTTGTTCACAAGGTTTTTTGCTTTCGCGAAAAAGCGCTGGGAACGAGGTTAGATTAGCTGTTAAATTAAAGTTCCTCTTCAATTTATTAAATTTTTTTTTGTCCGTTTCAAGGGATGCATTATTTTTAGACCCGGCTTATCACTTAAGTCGTAAATTTCATTTGTTATGGTTTTAAGTGATGTAATTAAGTTATGTAATGGGAAGTAAAGTAATAAAAAAACTACGATAAAATCATACCGATCTTATTTTATTTCTCTAAAATCACAAACCTAAAAAACACACATACAGATACAGCTTCCCTGTTTTGCTTTAAGTAGCTAAAGGAAGGGATGATTTACTTCTTATTTTGTGACAGCTAAGGATATAGTTTGGATAGTCAATGACGTCTCCTCTTTAGTAAAACCAAGATAGAGGTGCCTTTCTGCAAACTAATGATTGCCTTCCCGCATACTAATTAGCGTCTTGTCGTTTCTTTCCATAAACTGATTTATTAAGCCTAGGTAAAATTGTCTTCCTGTATACTAACAAGGGCCCGTTTACATGGAGGTGGGGGAATGCATGCATGCGTCTGCATGGAATGCAGAGGTCCACGCAACACGTAAATATAACTGACTGGTTCCTCTTGCTGGATCTTTAATTAAAGAGATGCTGTTGCCAGAGGTCACTTAAAGCGTAAAATAAAACAAAACTGAATGTAGGATTACCAGCCCTGTATCGTATAAGGAATATTCTGCAAAAGCAAGCCTTCTTGCTACTTCAAGTGAAACCATGCTGACCAGGAAAAACCTGTTAAACCAGACTAGCATGAGTTATTGAATTACTACAACAGCCTTATGAAGCTTTTTTTTCCGGTTCTTGGAGGAGCTACTGGACAAATGTCCTTGGAACAGTGGATGCAGTATTCACGATTTTCTTTAACTTATGGGTGCCCTTGACGACAATGAAACTCGGCAAACATTAGATACATTCGGTCCGAAGTTGTTTGTGGTGTGGGGGATGAGTTGGGGCATATGTAAGTGAAAAAGGGCCCACCAAAGCAAATTTGTTACAAGACGTCTGTCCAAAGTAAGCTTGCCAAGCTCACAAAAAATA
>NC_133205.1:35410512-35433012 GCF_958299795.1 Porites lutea
AAATGTGAGTGATTTGCAAGACATTTCAGCATGTATATTTCGCCATATCAAGTTCGATCATGAATTTCTCGTCCTATCGGTGTGCTTGTTTTGTGTTGTCATTTGTTAGGGGGAAGCGAGAACGCAATTTTCTCCGAAGACAATGACCAAGCAGACATGCACCAAATTTAATGGGTGCCCCTTCAAATAAATATGGCCAGCAAAAAAGTCTTCAATTTCACGGACAACGCTTTCTGTTGGTTGTTGCGTCAACAAGCGAAAACACTTAGACCCCATCCACATTTATCCGAATATTTTTGATTCCACAACTTTTTATTTCGCTAACAAATCCAAAAGACACACCTCCAATTTTGCAAACGTTAATTAAAGGTAAACAACAAGGCTTCCAATGTTGCTCGTAGAGCTGAACTTAGTCACTTACCTTTAAATATCACTATCAATCACAAAATCCTCAACCGACACTTTATATATTAAGCCCAACGATGAAGAATCTTTCGTTAGGAAATCCTTTTTAATGTCATTTGATTTATACTGCAATGGTAAGAGTAGCTTTCACTCTCACTTGATGGAGATGGCAGAATATTTAAACCTATCTAATCGTTGCTTTTTAGCTTGAGGCTTCGTGATAGTGTTGTTGTGTTCATTCACGAAAAAGAAAACCGGCAGGACCTGGCGGTGTTTTTCCTGCCTTCTGTCACCAACTTTCCACCATGCTTTGATCACGTGCTGCAATGTATCCCGAGCGGGATGCATTGTTTAATGTATCACGATCGGGATACATTTGATTTTAGTCAAGGCCACGTAACCAAGAATCAACCAATGGCAGTCCCTGTTTAGTTGAGTGAAATTTTAGGAATATAACAAATCATATTGGCAAAACACCGTTCACCACTCTCAAGAATTAGAATTTTTTAGATCTTTTAAAAGCGATCCTACCACTTCTAATTACCTAGACTTAACGAGAGAAACAGCTGAGAGAAAGAATTTAATAAAACTGCGAATAAGTAGCCACAAACTGATGATAGAACTTGGTATATGTAGAGGTAATAGCATGATTTGTAGTGATATTTGGCATAAATACCACGAGTGATATTTCGAAATTGTTATACATAATTTCACGAGCCGTTAGGCGAGTGAAATTTGAGACAATTTTGAAATATCAGGAGTGGTATTTATGCCAAATATCACGTACAAATCATGCTATTATTTTTTTATACTACTACCTGCAAAAGGTTTGTAATTTTCACATGTAGGTATTTCAAATTAAGCTGAAATACCACTGCTCTAAGCCAATCAAATTGGAGTAATTTTTCATGTAGTAGTATAAACAATCAAACTACAGAGATAATAGGAATTGCCCTTTTTGTGGGTCCAATCAAATAGAGGACAAAATTCACTTTCTTTTTAATTGTTCTAGATACTCTTTAATAAGGAAAAATTTTTACAATAAAGTTATAATTCTGATTCCAAATATTACCCAGTTATTAGCAAACGTTTTGATATTAATTTACAATTCTTGAAATATATTTCAGTTTGCTTTGACTTTCGCGACGAATTATTAACAGACTAGTTTAATTGGCCAGTGATTAAATTTTAGTTATATAATTATAAATAGCTTTTGTAATACTGTATGTACTTGTATGGTCCTGCGAATAAAGCTTGTTGTTGTTGTTCCGGATACGTACGGCTTCCGTCCACACGTATCCGGTGAATCCGGCATACGAATCAGCAATTTTTTTAATCCTCTCTGCAGAGACTTTGTAAATTATACCGAATTCACAACAATGATTTTTTTTGCTTTATATTCACCGCCTAGCTCGGTGACCGATCATTAGGGGGCTTAAGCAACGACGACGGTAAAACGTCTCTAAAAAAAACTTTAATTAAATTTTATCGCGTCTATTTCGTTCTTTTCAATTTGCCAAATGTAGGTGATTTCTCCTGGAGTTGAATTCTTTTAAGGTGCTTAAAAGCACTTTTATAACAGGTAAAGATCCTTTATTTACACAAACAAAACAAAACAGAATGGTTTGTATTTAAGTTTATTTTAAACTTCACTGTGCACATTTAGTTTTCCCAAAGCTGATATCAAGAGTCACTTTCAGCTCAACAACTTATTTGTTTTGTTGATATAGTTTTCAAGGGATCATAAATTGCTTACTTGTGAAAGCCTTACAGTAGACAATACAACAGAGGACGGATGGATTTATGAGACAAGCAAGGAGTCCAAAAGTGTGACCGCTTTTGATTCGAAGCCAGATGGAAACTGTACTCGACTTCTTACTGCATGAAAGAAAGTGAGTTAATTAAAGGTTGTAACGCTTTTGGGCTCCTTGCTGTAAAAGCAAGTATTTCTTTTCTATGAGGGTGTATCATAAAAATAGAACCTGCCTGTAGAAATTAAGAACATTTTTGCTTAAGTCACTTCCCAGTGGAGTAGAAATGGAAGGCACCAAACAGCCTCCACCTTTTTAATATAGAATCAGATCAAATTTGTCGCCAAAAGCGTATTTTTGCCTTGTTAGTGGCTCTCGTATATGCCCTAAGTCGGAATCGTATTTAATGCCCCGTCCTTCGTGCAATGCATTCTCCGCTGACAACAGTGCTCCTTCGATCCACCCAGTTAACGTATGATAAGCTTCACCAATGATAAACAGATCTTTTCCTGCGAAGGGACGCTTCGCCCAATCTCTGACTTGAGACGACGAAAACCGTGTTCTTGCGCTCTGGATATGGCTGCAGAGAAATTCACAATCACATTCATCCCTTGATTCTTGTACTGACTATGATAGAAGTGCGATGTAACTCCAAAGCTGTTTTATGTTATTTTTACAATTAATCAGTCATCTTCAAAGGCATTATTCATTGCCGAATTAGCGCCAAATCTATGGACTCTGCAAGCTTTAGAAGGTAAAACTGTTGTATATGTTCAAATTACTTGTGGCGGGGGGGGGGGGGAGGAGCTACTTCCCATACATTCTCTTAAATGAAACCCAAACGATGTTCTCACAAACAGGCCAGTTTCGTATTCCCGGGCGGCCTAGGACGAGTGCTTGTGCGGGTAATGAGGCTAATGCGGGTAATTTCTGACCAAGAAGACAAACAAACATGACAAAAATGTGGCTGAGTTGCCGAAAAAAGGAAAACTTGAAACGTTAAAAGGTTCCGGAGGTCTCTAAACTTACTTACAGGCTTGAGAAATCATTGTTGCAAACAGCAAAAGGAAAATCAGCTCGTCATCACTGAGAAAAACAACGAGCCTAACCAGAATTGACCGGAACAGTGTTCGGTGAGTAAGTTCAATAAAAATGCGGAGATGGTTTCAAAACCCTTAAACAAGGTAAAAGCCTGAAGCTATTTTAATGTTATTACATTGACGGTTAAACTTCTTTAAGCCATACCTTCCACTGGAGTGGACGTACTTGTTAAACTGTTAGTTGACATTTTTTCTAACGGAGCTAATGCAAAATCTTGTGCCTTTGAAAAAAAATATACCGACGGGGCAGACGTTCTGCATACATTCTTTGCACTGAAGGAAGTCAAATCGGTTTTAACGAAGATGACTAAAATAGTATAAGTTTATTTATACATAAGTTACATTTAGCTTACACAGACTGGCTTACATTATTTATCAAAATATTCAGTCAAATAGAGAAAATTGTTCGCGCATTTCACTCGACAAGAACTCAAAACAGATTTTTATGCAAACGATATACTGAGCAGTTTAAACTCCATTTTATAGATATACGCAAGAGTAAAACAGAATACTAAGAAGTAAGATAATTAAAGGGAATAAAATATTGTCATTTTAAGAAACTTTACCCTTTTCAAGCTTAAAAGGTTTTCGTCTTCTTTTGGCTTCGTAGCTTTTTTCTTTCCTCTGTTAGGTACGATCAGCTTTTGCCACAACTTAAGTGTTTGCAACAGATATCCCTTTGGCTTACTGGTAAAGAATAAGCTTTAAAATCTTACTATTTTAAAGATTTCCATAGTTTTCCAGCGACTCGGTAGCATATTACCTACGTTTGTTTTTGTTTGTACAAAGAAGGTGACCCGCATTAGCCTCGCAATCGTGCTCGTCCCGGGGCCGTTGAGGAATACAAAACATACCTATTGCCCTGGCATTGCCGCGCTGACCAAAAAGCCAGAAGACTCTGGGTACGAGATCAGTGGCGGATCCAGGGGAGGGGCCGGGGGCCGCCCCCCCCCCCCCTTAATTTTAGACCAAACTGAGGCCCAAAGGGCCGAAAAAATTTTTTTGGGAGACCAGCCTCCCCCTTATCTAAGGGTCTGGATGACCGCAACCCCCCCCCCCCCCCCCCCCCCTCCACTTATCTCAAGGTCTGGATCCGGCACTGGAGATTACCAACGGTTTTGAGTGAGGAAAAAAAGCTAGCTGGCCATTTTTTTTCTTATTTTATGTCGCTTTTCAGACAGGGGTTTTCTTTCTCTTTTGAACAATTTGTGTCTGCAGAGTTTGGAATAAGCAACATATTGCCAAAGCTGCGTATAGCTGATAGGAATTGGAACCGCCGACGTTTTGAGCTATCGGTGTTTTGCTGCAAACCTAAGGAAAGTTGAGGTCGCTTTAAGGTTCAGGGCTAAAAGAAATAGTTGTGATTGTTTTACTAGGATCGATTTGAATTCTATAAACGCGACCGATAGTCCAGCGCTTGTTGTTGTCGGTTAAGAATTTACACGGTCCCAGTGATTGTCGTTGGTGTTTGGTTTCCTTCGCAATTTCAGTACCAAAATACGTTATGCGAGAAAAACAAAGAGGCACGATATATACATATTTCTTTAAAATTGTTGAATTCGGTTTGCTTCTAACTTCCAAAATATTTAATTTGGGAAACATATTGCAATTATCCACTGACCACCACGCAAGGTGACCGCTTTGCAAGATGTGAGAACATCGTTTCTCGGTCCCAGGCCTCGTCTCTCCCATCCCTCCCGCACCACCTCATGACTTGTGGCCTTAATTAATGTTTCAAGGTTGGAAGCATGTGTCTAAGTGATGCTAACTTTCAATGGTTCATTATTATGAAACAATCATTGTAACTATATCATAACTTATGTATGGTGTAACTTACTGTTGTGGCCAATTCACATTAAATTTTGAAGTACACAAGCAAAGGTTGGTCTCACTGTATTAGTTAAAAGTCAAGTCGGCAACGCAATTCGGCGGTGACAAGATTACCAAATGGAGGATTAAACTGGGAATGGAACTGGAACTCTCTCTCTGTCCTTTTTTTTGTTTGTTTGTTTGTTTGTTCGTTTTTTTTTTGCAATTCCAAAAATAAATTATCGCTTGTGAAATTTCCTGCACCGCCATATAGAGTTTTATATTATCGAGGACCGCCGACTTCTTCGGAAACATGTCGCTTCGATTGAACTGAAAAATTTTACGACCAAAACTTTGATTACCTTTTTTTTCGGTTACTTGAACAAGTAGAATATTGAAAATGGAACGGTACTTTTCGGCCTAAAGGAACACTAGTGTAGTAAAGATCGATTAAACAAGTTTTGAAAAGGAAATTTCAGAAGTATTTTCAGCGTCTCTCCCCAGTCTTACTCCTACCCTCCCGCTCGTTCCAGTCCTTTTGTTTCACAACTGCTGGCTTTAACGATCAACGCAACAAGACGATCGTTTGGCCGTCTGAGAATACTTCTTTGAACTAGTTTTAAAAGTTCTCACTATCTAGATTTGTACTCTCACTTACAAGGCGCCTTCTTCCCAATACATGTACACCGATTCCAGTGGTTTGGGAATTTTCACATCAGGAAACAATCTTCCCAGTGCTCTCAGGATCTGCTCGTCTACGGTTTTCTTAGAAATCTTCAGTAATTCTCCCCATTTGGTAGCACATAGCGCAGTTGCATAAGATATTTGTAGCACCGCCTCCCCTTTGGGACCACGTTTCCTGCGAAATCAGAAGAGACAAGTAGAGCAAAAACCGTTGGCGTCCACGATCACCTTGTTACAATTCTAGACCAAGTTTAACTCCAAACGCCGACAAATAAAGAAATATAGCGTCTCCGAAAAACATCTTCGCTTAAAATTTAAGTATAATCAAGAAGTTTCCCGTAAACAGACAAGAAACAATAAACAATATCAAGATTGAACTGCAATAGCAGGCAATGATCGATAGTTTCTTTTTACCTACCTAAAGGGCCACCTAAAGGCACTTTGCGTTTGATAATGACAATACATGCGAATAAGCATAAAATATGTACCTCTTCAATCTTTTCTGTTCACCCCCGAAATATTGGGGATGGAGTAATATTTCTGCTTACCTTTAGATATGTATTCAGCGGCTTTTTATATTGAACTGTAGTGTTTAAAGTAGTAATTAATTTATGAATCATAAAAAAGTAACATCCAGTAACCCCGTCATGGATAATATTAATACAATTACAAGAGGTCTGAAAAGCTTTAAAAGACGTTTTAGTGCATTATATGTCCTCTAGTTTACATTTTCAACCTTCCGTAAGCAGACACCTCCCGTGTCCGCTTACGGGTGGTTCGACTGTATATCTCGGTAGCCAACTTGTCATGATCTCCTTACAAAACTTGGCGAACCGTTTACATGAGAAACAAAACGTTAAGCGGTGACTCGACTGGCAGGGTCACCCTTTTCGATGGTAGGATCACCCTTCCATCAAGTTATGTGGTCCTGCAAAAACCTTGTTGTTGTTGTTTTCCTCATAATTAAACACTTTGGCTCGCCCAACCAGGTCAACTAGGTCAAGGCGAGACAATCAGAGCATGCGTGAACGCTGTTGGCTCAAGCAAAGGGCTCTACATTTTTCTCATACACAAAGTTTCTTAAGTTGAGTCGGCTAGGTGACCCTCTTTCCCGGGACAACTTTTCTCCTAAGATATCAGTCTATCAGTCTTGTCCAGTCTATCAGCTGGCCCAGGGCCCGGTTGCATAAAATCTACGCTTAAGCAGGTCACTATTAAATAAATATTGTTATGGGTACACTTACGAATGTTGCATGGAACGCACTTAACACTCTCGTAAGTTCCAGTTTTACGTGGAAATTTACGGGCTCACTTAAGGGCACATGTAACTTTGATATAGTACTTTATGAATGACTCACTCATGCAATCGTTATTTGATTTCAGAATATCTACTGAAAATGATAGTTCGTCTTCTTTTCTCTAAAAGTCGGCTTTTAAGCGTACATCAGAGGTTAACAAAGCGCATTAGAACGAATTACGTGAAGAAAAAAACTTTTTTTCACTTCTCAGTAAAAGATCTCGTTAACTTATTAAAAACAGTAACTGGGATACGGGACCTACATAGGTAAACGTGCTATTTTTCCCGCAAAAAAAGTTTTATGCAACACCCGCAATTTCTATTGCATAAATGACACTTAAGTGAACACTTACGAAAATCGTAAGTGCAGCCACTTAAATGAAATCCCTAAGTGGACCACTTAAGTGATTTAATGCAACTCACTTAAGTTACGAGTACACGTACGTATACCCGTCACTGTTATGGGCGTTTTATTTAACCGGGCCCAGCTGGGCAGTAGGTCTGTAAATCACACGAGTTTCAGATATATAGAAGTAGGATCTTTTTTCGAACAAAACGATGAAAACTTCTTAGTCTGATAGAATATTTTGACACGCACAGCCTCCTTAAAAACTATTTTATGTTTGCCCGAAACTCTTTAAGATTGATTAGCCACAGTGGCCTGATTAAGGCTATCGAAGCCAAATGTTCTTACGTATGGATGTTAGATGACCTTGGTTCCCAAGCAAATACAACAAAAACCTCTCTCCCTATGATAAAGTCCACACACGGGTTCCGTAAAAATGGTTTAGTTGAGGGTCACAATGGGGCTAATCGTCAGCCGACGAGAAACGTCATTTCATTTAAAAAAACGTCAATCATCAAAAATGCAGATAATTATTAACCGACGAGGGGTTTTAGGCCTGCCTTAAAAGCAGGGTTAAAAGTATGTTCGGAGATTGTGATTGATTATCTCGTGACAAGATACCTAGAACAAGATGAAATTTTCCTCAGAAGTAGATCTTGAGTTCTTCTTGTGCCTTAACGTTTAAGATTGAATTCTCCAGTTAGGTTGACACCAAAATTACAATCTCGGTCCGATGGTTTTATTCTGGCGTTGACAATCGAAAATCACTTAGAACTGGATTTTTGATGGAACGAGAGCTAAACTGAATGACCCCTGTTTCACTAGGATTTCACATACGTGCTGTCGTCCTCTTGGCGCCAGATTCTACGTGAAACTGGCTTCAAAGTTCGGAAACAAAGCCAAATATCTTGAGCTTGATCTCGTAGCCTCGATCTCGACAATTCGTGTACAATTCATTTATGTTTATTCCTCGACTTACGACGTTATTATCCTGGTTATTATCCTCAGTGGTTTTTTTTTCCTTTTGTTTTTGAGGGTCGAGTATATAATTTGCACGCGATTTAAGGGTCATGTTGTCGAGGAAGGAGATTAAAAAGGATTCTTACTGAATGTACAGAGAACCATACCCACTTGACTTACTTGTACGGGAATATAGACCCTAAGCAGTCACTGGTAGACACCATCACTTGCTCATCTGCCAAATAACGACTTCCGGTAGAATCATCTTGCCACCAAGCTTCCTCAAACACGGCGAACCCTTTAAATGACAACATTAATCCAACAGACTGAAAGATGGAGTCCTTTTGAATCTTTTCGGCCACAGAGCCTTTGAGCTGCTTCATTGGCTGGGGAGGTATTGCTACAACCAGCTTATTTGCTCTTACTCTGTACTTCGTTGTATTCAGTTTAAATTGCTTTTCCCGGTTTTCCTCAATTACTTTAATTTCTTCTTTTTTGTAAATTCTCGCTCCAAGATTAGTGGCAGACGTTTTCAAAGCTCGTGTAATTGCCGATAACCCGCTTTCAGGTCTGGAAAAGTTTCTCTTGAAATTTGCATGATCAACCATACGTGCAAGATAATTTCTTGGCTGGGGCTGGTTATTATAGTCTGGTAACCATCCAACGATGTGGGAAAATAACTGGAAGCCTTCTGGCGTAAGATATTCTGAGAAAAAGTCGTAAGAGCTTACGAAATTATTTTCTTCTCTTCGGTGACTAAATAGATACTTAATCATCTGTTCAAAGGTTGAATTCTGGAATCGTCCTTGATTGAGAGCAGGGAATGCTCTTTGTTTGAGGCTAAGTCTGTCAGTGGCAAAAATGCCCCGGGCCTCATATCTGTTTAGAAGATTTCTAGCGAGGTGGCTGACTGGTATGCCAAAACGTTTAAGTAGTTTCCTAGTAATAAGGATTAAAAACATTATAAGAACATTATAAGGATTATAAGAATAAAATAGGAGAAGGGAAAAAACTGGTGTAGCCAGTAGTATGTTAGTCTCTCGGGGAAATATAGGGATCAAGGGATATCTTAAGGTAACTTTTATGGAAAAGGAGAACTGTTGCGTTTTTAGGGAACAAGGAGATGGTGATATTTTTACTTGGAAGAACATACCAACAGTATAATTTTGTTATCAAACTCATATCAGGGGACATTTCCCTTTTGCCCTGGTTACCTTCCGTTACCTAATATGTTTTGATTTGGTTTTCGATTGAAATAAGGTCCAACTCAAAATTTTGGCCTATGTATCTTATAACGCCTCTTAACGTAACGCCATTGGTTGGCAAAGTAGAATTTTTGCGAACACGGCATTTAAATTCCTTTTGTTAACAAAGGATAAACTGGAAATTATTTGGTGACCTTTATAGCCGTCGAAGGCACTCATAAATAGACCATCATTACGGGGGCTTGAATAAGATATATGCGATGTACTAGGTCAAAAGCTCGGGCTTCAAACTTCATCGCGGGTTCCAAACATAGACTACGAGTAGTCCCCATTTTTCCTCAGGGATACTGAGTACTGAGCGAGCGAAACGCGAGCGCGCGTGAAAATCACCCCACGCGAGAAAGGCGAGACGCAGTGGGGAGAGACACCGCCACGCCTCGCCTTCCTAACGTGGGGTGGCTTTCACGCGTGCTCGCGCTTCGCTCGCTCCACTATCCCTGAGGGAAAATGGGGACTACTCGTAGGCTATTCCAAACACCGAGAAACAGATGAAAGGTGTTTGGAAGTAATAGGTCAAAAACGAGTGCGAGGTTTTTATCAGGGGTTCCAAACACCGAGAAACGGATGAAAGCACGACGCCGAAGGCGAAGTACTTTTATTATTTCGAGGTGTTTGGAACCCCTGATGAAAACCGAAGCACGAGTTTTTGAGCTGGCCTCTCAAACTAGTGTGAGAATTTAGTGGAATTATTTCCGAAGAATAGGTAATTAGAAGACGTGCTCAATAGGCTATTGTTTGTTTCTTATTCGTGGTAAATGAAATGAATATTTAATACGCGGCCATGCTGGCGGGTTTTTTAGTAGATTAACATTACAGCGCGTGATGGAGGTCGAGTCCGGATCAGAACGATCACGCGTTCCTAAAACTTCTTTTCAAGAAAATGTTCTGGTGAATGACGCCGTTCCAGCTCCCAGTAAGTATAAAAACAAGTGGGCAGTGAGCATTTTTGCCGAATGGCAGAGGTTAAGAGAGGTTCAAGTTCGGGTATTAGATTGTGGTGGTCTCTTCAAGGACTACGATTTACACAAGGTTACCGCTCTGACCGCAGATATTGCCGGAATTGATGCTCTGTCGCTGAACTATTGCTTGTCAAAATTCGTGATGGAGGTAGCTAAAACGTCCGGTGGAAGATACCCTCCCAAGACTGTTTATGGTATAATTTGTGCGGTCGAGCGTTATTTGGACGAGAAAAATGGATCCGAAGCTTTGAATCCTCTGGACGCTAGTGATAAAAGGTAACTGACAACTTTTAGACCACATTGTTCAGAATTTTAAAATGCACTGTTTTGGGAACTGAATTTGGTGTGTTGTTTTTCGAAGGTTTTTCCTGTTCCGACGTTGCTTAGATGCCGAGATGAAGGATGGCGGTTCGAGACGGGCTTCACATTAAGTGCAAGAAGGAGGAGAAGGAGTTTGTGAGCGAGCACGAAGAAGCAACATTCTGGGAGAAGAAATTGCTGGGAACTACATCAGCTAAGTCGTTATTGAACATGATCTATTTCTACAACGGAAAAGTTGAAAGAATAATATGTTGCCCTATTGTTGTTGTAAGTAATGATTGAAGCGGCAAATATACTGTATTTAGTATTAAGACTGATTAAAATTCAAGTTTCTTGATCAGTGTCTTGATCAGTTTTTGAACTAATCCAATGTGTCTTTATCGGTATGTTCATTGGGTATCAAAATACATGCACCTGACTCAATTGATGCAAGCTGATTGGGTCATCAGCACATGAATAATTAATGAGTTTGAGAACCTGTGATGAAGCACGAAGCCCGAGTTTTTGGCATGTTTTAAATTCTCGAATGAAACAATACGAAATTATGCAGTGACATGTTTTCTCTGGTATTGCATTGTTTCCATGTCTGAGCTTTGTTAATCAATAAAAACATCCCATTAAGGGCCTGTTTACATGGAGGTGGGGGACCCCAGGTAGGTGAGGTAACCCGCTTAGGTGGGGTAACCCGTTTGTCCATATAATCTCTCATTTTAATTTGATCACGTTTACTTGATATTTTACCTCACCTACCTGGGGTCCCCCACCTCCATGCAAACAGGCCCTAAAATGCTTGATGGCAGATGAAAAACATGTTTCCCCTCAGATGAAAGCCTAATGGTCTTTTATTTGGTGTTTCATTAGGTATTAAGATTCATCCACCTGACCCAAATGGTCGTCATTTATTGGCTTTTGACTGCAGGAAGAATTAATGATTTTGCGAATGGTTAGCGAAAAGGGTGCCCCGTTTGCGAAGCAACAACAAAAAAGTACTTACCAAACTAGTGAATGGGTTTCGTCCACACGCCACGCGCCCAAACCTAAATACATTAACAAATATGCGAATACTCACGAGCCAAAGTATTTTAATAAACAAAGTAGGCGTTTAAATAGCGACAACCAATAGGAAGCTTTTTTTCGTGGAATTGAAGATTGCCAGTCTCCCAACCACATTTATCGCAACAAGCGGCGGGGGGCTCTCTAAATTTGGTCCATTTCAGTTTGGTCCCTGCCTTGCTAGAAAATAGAGTCCCCGCTTTTTCCCAACAATAAGCATACCGGTTGGACGATCGAACTTAATATCGCACAATATCGTGATTTGCCAGTGTCTCGGAGATCACTAATCAATATGCGGGCTTTAGATGACCCTCTCGATGACTCAGAAAAACAGGAAGGAAGAGTTAGGCTCCGTCCACACGTACCCGGCTATTTTTGAGTCCGCAACTTTTTTTTTGCGGATGCGGCTTCCGTTCACACGTATCCGGCGAATCCGGAACACGAGTCCGCAACTTTTTGAATCCGCTTTCCAGAGAAGAAAATTTTTGAATACGCTATGAATCTGGAATCGTGTGGACGCTAAATCCGGATATTTTTTTAGCCGGCGACATAACAATATCGAGCCCAATTCTTTACCGTGAATACTGTATTCAAGATGGCAACTTCGACGCGTGCTCTGGTGCCAATATTCCCAGAGGAATATTGGCCTGGGTACAAGAGTGAATCCGTATACGTGTCGGATTCGTGTCAGATAAGTGTGGACAGGTAAATTCGATTTAAATCCGGAAAGAAAAAGTTGCGGATTTAAAAATATCCGGATGCGTGTGGACGGGACCTTTCCAGTAGAGAATGTCCCCCGGACCCCCCATAGAGGCTAGATCCGCGCCTGCAATAATTGTATAATAGCTTCAATACCAGTCGAATCAGCATTAAAACAAAGACCATGTCAAAAATAAGCGTTGCACTGTTGCCGGGAAAGTGAGGAGCTTAAGTGCACCGTTCTTTGGAGTAAAAAGGTATCTGAATTCAAAGTTGATAGTGTTTTAAAGCTATATCTGCCCCTGTAAAATTTCATGTCATTCTTAAAACTACTTACTAACTGGGACATCAGGCATTCGCTGAAAAGTGTAATCGTGTATTCGCCCACCAAAGCGATCGCTTCTTTCAAACAAGCAGACATCAGTCTCTTTGTGGAGTCTAAGGAGGGTTTCGGCTACATACAACCCGGAAACACCTCCACCAAGTATGGCCACGTCACATGACAGGTGATTTGTCTTGTCAGCTATAAAGCAAATTTAAGGACAATTTAAATTTTGTTCACATTCCCTATTGAGGTTTACTTAAACCAAAAGTATCCCACGAGTGCACTCAGACATAAGCAGACTCCGTCGCACGTTTAAACAGGTAGACCAGAGGTAACGATGTGGCGAATGTTATCCTAAGGGCCTGTTTACATGGAGTGGGGGACCCCGGTCTAGTGGGGTTGGTTTCTTTTGTTTTCACGCTCTGGGGGACACAAAACAAAAGAAACTTACCCCACTAGACCGGGGTCCCCCACTCCATGTAAACAGGGTCTAAATTTGCCTTCTAATAAAGCACCTGGCTCTGACAAAATTCCAGCGAGAATACTTAAGGATAGTTTACCAGCTACTTTGCATATAATCACATCCCTAATGAACAATTCCTTTAAATCTAAGACGTTCGCACGAGTGTGGAAAATTGCAGAAGTGACTTGTGTTCCTAAAGATGGCGATACTGGAAACCCATGTAACAATCGGCGCATATCACTGCTACCGGTATTATCCAAAGTAAATAAAATGTTGGCTCACAGACAATTTGTCAAGTTTTTAGACGATAACAACAAGCTATCACAATTCTAAAGTGGCAATCGTAAACACCATTCCACTGAAACGGCTCTTCTGTCTGTCCCTGACGACCTATTAAAAGCTACGGATGAAAAGAAAATCTCAATATTGGTGTTGATGTACATGTCAAAAGCCTTTGACAGTATAAACCACGACATGTTGTTATTTAAACTTCGTAGTCTTGGTGTGTCTCCATCAGCGCTTGAATGGTTTAAAAGTTACCTAAAAGGAAGGTACCAGTATGTTCGTATTGGGGATGTGGTTTCGCAGTCTCTACCAGTTCATGATGGAGTTCACAGGGGTCCATTCTTGGCCCTGTTGTGTTTACCGTTTATATAAATGATTTATTAACTGTACCTAAACTTTGTCAAACTGCTTGTTACATTGATGATTCTAAACTTTACTTGAAATTTAAAACTATGAGCTATGTAACGCAGTCTCCGCTGTTAATTTTGATCTCAACGAAATCTGTGGGTGGTGCTGTCACAATTCACTGCTTATGGATCCAGATAAAACTAAACTTCTTGTCATAGGCGTGCCGCAATTGCCACGACAGTTACCTGACTTTACAATAACACTTTGCGGCAAACCAATATCATCGACACCCGTAGCAAAGGATCTTGGAGTGTTTTTAGATCAGTGCCTCTCCTATGATGAACACATACGTAAAACTGTCGCTAGTTGTATAAACAAACTGATCCAGATCAATAGAATTAAGCACTTACATGCCAGGGAACGCTTTTGTTGATCATTTATAGCTTTGTTTTTAGCAGGCTGTTTCACTGCTTCTCCGTTTGGAGCAATACCTCGGCAACTAACATCCATAAGCTTCAGCTTGTTCAAAATTTTGCAGCCAGGCTTATCTTGGGACTTCGCAAATTAGTCCAGTCAATCTAGGCATTTTTGAGGCTAAACATCAAACTAATTGCAACAGAATTGTTTTCAACGCCATTTAAGTAAGGGTGGCCTATCTAGCAACATACTAAAAATCCGCCAAAATCCGTTCGGTGGAACATGTCAAAATTAAGCGTTAACCATTTTGAGCTTTTAACACAGGGCACCCACGTTAGTTGAAATTATACGTTCAAACAAAAAATGCGCAAAAAGTGTTTGTTACTTTTATGGAAAAGTGAAAGAAGAAAGAATAGCTGCTACCTAGTTTTCGGTGATAAAAACGACGTGTTTCTTTTTTTCAAAAATGATAAATATTTAACACGGTTGGCTTTTGCACAGGAAGCCCATGCTTCGCTAAAAAAACGCCAAAATAACAGGAGGCTTACAGAGTAATAGAGTGAACTTTTGGCTGTAAAACTACAACAAATTTAGTCGAAAGGCTTTAAATCTGAAAACTGAAAGCCGTTACTTAATCACTAGACTTTAAAATATATCCTTTTTAAATCAGGTTTCTGTGAGGCACAAGGACTACGTTCACCCGGACGATCAAACTCAACCTACTTTTGAAATGACTCCTGGGTTCAAACCTTTCACAAAAATATATATCAGAGCTGGATTTTTGAATGACGTTACAGCCAAAATAGGACTCTCCCCTCAAACACAAGTCAAAAAAAAAAACTAGCAGTGCAGCCATTGTTTTTCTTTTTCTTCTTCTCCTTTCTTTCTCTTCGCTCACTCTATTTTCCCTTTCCTTGTTCTTTTCTAGGAGGATTTTCGGGCTCATTTTGCCTTCGGCTTTTGGTCTTTTTCTCAGTGAAAAGACTGCAATTTTCGTTCGGTACGTTCTCAAAAATCCAGCAAGATAATGCTTTGGCTTTTACGATTACCTATACATTAATTTTCGTTAACGTACCGTCATCCTCAAATATACCAGTTTCACTTTTTTGAAGCTTTTCGTTTTCTTCTTGTTAAAAGTGAATGGAGAGGAGAGGAGGATAGTTAAACTAATCCTTTACGATGCACAACAATGCAGAGTTTTTGAGCAGGTTAAGCTCCAATGCGTATGATTTTGACAAGAGAGAAATGCGTTTTCATTTAAGGAAAAGTGCTCTTACCTTCGCAAAAAAAATTAAAAAGGTTAACGGAACATTCATCGCATAAGAACTTTGGTTCCAGCAAACGTTCGTTTCAAGAAAACGAAATAGTACAATAGGGAAGCTGCTTTTTAAGGGAAACACAAACTCTGGTTAGCCAAAGCAATGCGTATATAAAAATAACTTCTAAGAGTCTATGGCATGAAGTAATGGAAATTCCCCACGCAGAGCATAATTCACGCAACTAACATGCAGTAAGTTGAAGTGTTACACACCGTTCATCCGAAGAGAAACATAGGTTCCGCAAAAAGAGGTGAGCCATCAGAAGCTAAGTCAGGCCAGCCCACTAATATTCTTGTACTTATGTCAAGTACTTTCGAGCCTTCATTGACCACTGCAATTATTTTCAGACGTATAGGATCCCATGATCGTTGAGAAAAAGACGTCTTCATTTGCCAAAGGACGAGAAAAAACTGGTCAAGGTTCAGGGTTGTTCTCACAAAAGAAATGCAAGGAGGGAATATAAACGCCTTTAGACCACAGAGCGATTAGTCTACTTATTCATCTTACCAAGAAATGAAGGGCTGCCGCAGAAAATACAAACTGAACACAGAGATACACTAAACTAAACTGAACTCTGAGACTCGCTACGAGAAGAAGAATAAAAAAAAAGAACAATCACACCGCGCTTGGTTTCCCTTACTATAGATTTGGCCATGTGTTATGAAAAGCGCAGAGCGTTGCGATCTAGCAAAAAACAAATAGACGGATACCTTAGCAGAATATTTATTCACTCACATTGTAAAGTACAGAGTCATCATCCTAAAGGAGGTTAGGTATGTCGCGACAAAAAAAAGAATCCCTGATTTCGATCACACATATTGTCCAAGGTTTGAACATATTTACCTGTAAAACTGCTAAAATACTTACTGCATTTCTGATATTGCGCAAAAAAAACAATTGCTAATATTTTAACCATGTTAACAAAGACTGACTAATGATTTCAATTTTAAATACTGTCATAGAAAAAATATTAAAGCTTGGAAAACAGAATGTGAAGACAGACGAGTGGCTGGGTAACCTGTGCAAAGCTCTCAAGAAACACTGGTCCACGTGTTTCTCACACACTTAGTCGGAGTTTTTTAAAACAAAACTACCCAAAATACACTAGCGATGTTCTATCGAAAATTCCTGAGTAAAAAGAACATAATTATCAGATGTTTTGCCTGAATTTGTGATCTTCCTGAAATTGGTTTTCCTGTGGTGGAAGTTGAAAATCTTTATTACCAATTTTTCTCATGTTTCAGCGAACCAAGCAATTTTGGCGGATTTTTAGTATGTTGTTAAATAGCCATTCAACAGTTAAATGGCGTTGAAAAAAATTCTGTTGCAATTACTTTGATGCTAAAACACAATTTGACTGGACTAAATATGACCATATCTCTGCAGGTCTAAGATCACTTTGATGGCTAAATATCAAACAAAGACTTATGGTCAATGATGCAGTTATGTTGCATAGATATCTCAAAGGTCCGTCACCTAGCTGCTTGTCAGATAAATTTTCAACTCGAGCTATTGTCGGCATGATAGACAGACAAGATATAGAGATAACCTCAATATTCCATCTTGTAGAATCAATGCTGGCCAACGCCCTTTTTATTACCTTGGTGTGAAAATCTGGAATAATTTAAGTAAAGACTTAAGGGAAATCGTAAATGTTAAAGTTTTTAGGAGGCGTCTAATTGATGAACTGATTTGTAACATGAACTAGATTAGATGTTGAAATTTGGACAAAGTTACTATTTAGTTATTGTTGTACATAGTTTATATAAGTTATTTAATTAAATGATTAATTTATTCATCCATTTAACTTATTTAATTACATTTTAATATTGATGCTGAAAAGCCCTTTTTAGGGATGCTCAATAAAGTGTATGTATGTATGTATGTGTGTATGTATGTATGTATGTATGTATGTATGTATGTACAGTTGAACCCCGCTATTTCGAAGTCCCAAGGGAAATGGAAAAAAGTTCGAAATAGCGGGGTTTCGAAATAACCGGGGGAGCGTAAAATTGGTAACAATGAATCATTTTTAAAATACAGTACTGTATGAAGAAAGACATAGATTAAATAAAAATACAGGAATTTCTATGTCGGATAAATCAGCAGACGCTGTTGCATTGAAAAATCTTTGAATGTTCTGTTCGTGCTCAAATAAAAAGTAATACGTTTCCAGCTGTGCTCTTATGTACGTACTCTGTTTTTGACAAGTTCGAAATAACGGGATTGATTTAAGGTATAGGGAAAGAACGATGAGTTCGAAATAGCGGGGAATTCGAAATAACCGAGTTCGAAATAGCTGATAGTAAATGACTGAAAACATAAGGGTAAATCCAAGGCAATTCGACCTTCCTTTGAAATAGCGGGGACTTCGAATTAACCGAGTTCAAAATAGCGGGGTGCGACTGTATGTTATAACTCTCGTAATAATATCTGATTGAATGTTTTTTGAGCTTCTCCCTATGCATTTATGCTTACTTCGCACCAATTTATCCCTAGGATCCTCAAGGTTATACATCAGGTATAGAAATCCAGTATGGCTACAGCTCATTTTCTGTCGTCCTCTTGAAAACAGCAGCCCCAAAAAACTTATTATTCCTTTCGGTCCTTAAACTCAAAACCTCCCAGGCGTCTATAGTAGCACAACAGAAGACTGAGTCGAAAGGCTTAAACGAAATATCCGTTGCGAAGACTCTGAAAAACTGAGACTCAATGTAGTTTAAGGCTACGCTCACATTATACCGGATAGTTCTTGTGCTGACCCGAAAACCATACTGGTAAACGGCTCTGTGTACACATAAGAACGTTGATTTCGGCGCTATTTCTGTAACAGAGCGAGGCTGCGCTGCAAGTGGACCAACACATATCGGAGAGGTTTTTGCCACCCTTCGTCGCAGAGGGAACAGATATTTGGACCGTGACGGTAGTTAATGACTAAGCGTTATTGACCACTACAGAAAATACCATAACATACCATAATACTCTTTGTTGATCACTCCAAAAGTTTGCATAAGCGCTGTTGTCAGTTTCTCTTGGGGCCATTTTAACTCCCAAGAGAAACTGAAAACAATGCTTATGCAAAATTTTGGAGTGACCAACAAAGAGTATTATGGTATGTTATGGTATTTTCTGTAGTTGTCAATTTATCTATTGCACATGTATATTCCATCACAGTCTTAGAATCTGTAATATTAATGTGAATGAACAGATTAGTTAGTAAAAATATCACATGTCTGATTTCAAGACAATGAAATATAGTTGTTGGGTCTTACATTTCCAGGTTATTACGTCGTAACTCTCTTGGTCGTAAGGCCCATCATTTCCTACACTGAACCTCACCTGGCTTACCAAAGGCTCGCTTCTTGCCGTTGCCGCTGCTGCTGCATTCTTCTGAACTGGAATTTTTTCGACCAGGATCAAAGAAGAGAACTAAAGAAATGCCAGCAACAAGCACAACTACAACTGTTATAGCAATGACCTTGTACTTTATGAATACGCCGCCCCTCTTGCTGCTTTGTCCGGGCTGATCGTCAATTCTGAGTCTGCCTTCCATTTCCACGGCTTGAAGTATCTATAAGAGGGTGGAATATCTTTATCGGTTAAATCTTGTGTACATTAGTTTTTCTTATGTTGAGTGGATTTCAATGACAGTTTTATTAACGGAGGGTGGATCAGCAGAATCAATGAGATGTCTCCGAGCTCCACCGCCCCTTTCCCTCCTCTGACACCCACCCTTTTCGCCTGCATGTTTTTTCGCACTCACCCCGTTACTCCTCCCTTTTCCTAATAGGGAGCCCGGTCCCTGGTTTCGCGATAAAAGGTACTTGTTGGCCGACCTGTTGGTCAGGTAATGGCGGCGGATTAAAAACAGTTTTTGATGTAGCCTACGAAATAGCCTTGATGTTGAATTAGGAGTCATTTAGTCCATATCATTGATAAAAGACTCACCTATACCAGACAAGTAATTCTAATAATGACGGAAATATCCCAAAGGCAGACATCGAACGCCCCATAGTTAAACTTTACAGGAAACTTAGAAACAGAGGAAGAAAAAACCGCGCCCCAGTAATACAGGAAACCAGAAAGATCTGTTCCACTGAGCTGGTGAATTACATGGGAAAGACAAAGATAGATGGATAGATATTCTGTTTATTTCACCCACTTGCAGCACGGGAGATCATCAGTTTAAAAAGTACATATACTAATAAGAGTAAACTGCTAAAATCTAACTGATTTACATGATTGCCGTGTGGGAGCCTAAATGAGAGGAGTAACTTATCATTGAACAGCCTGTTCAAACAAGATCCAAGAACGTTTATGCAAAGATAGTGCGTTGCGCAAGGAAGAAGAGGAGTCCTCCAATAATAGTAATAATAATAATAATAAAAGCTTTATTTATACTGGAGATATCTATCAGAACGCTGGTCTTAACAAGATGTCCAGTAAATAAAATTTATAATAATATTACTCTAAATTACATTTCAAAGACGCTAAAATCTGATAAGATAAGACTACTAAAAACCGTTAATTAAAGAACTACTAAAAACGAAGTTAAAATATTAAGAACCATTAACAACTATTTAAAACACTAAAACAAATCCACCTAGTTACACTGTACATTTATGATTACTAATGTCACTATCTCTCAGTAGTTTAAAAAGATTAAATTTAAAAGAGCCTGTACTAGTTGTTTTCCTAAGTTCTGTAGGGAGTGAGTTCCAGTTACTTGCACCAGCATATTTGGGAAGTCTTTCTTCCTGAAGAAGTCTTAGATTGTGGTACATCGCAAGTGCCTTGGTTCCGCAGATTTCTGTTTTGGAGCTCAGCCCTACTGGTTAGGTAACCCTCTAGTTGCTTAGGGCAGTTTTGGTTGTTTACAATGTTAAAAATAAGAACAAATCTGAGGAATCGTCTCCTATTGTACAATGTTAACAGCCCTACAGTGTTCCTCATATATTGTGTGCAGATGGTTCTGTTGGCCCTCAGAATAACCCTCATGGTTTGACAATTTATGGTGCCAGTACAGAAGGTAATGACAGTGGTATGTTCGTTCGTTTGGAGGGTGCCAAAACCCTCAGAGGAGGCATGTGGCAGATTGATATCTCCTAGTAATCAGTTGGGAGATTGGAGTGCCTCAGGACCCGATAGGCTGTCAACTACCGGGCGTCGTAGCCCTTCCCTTGGGTGTTGTCGATGTCACCACTGATGATTTCGTCTTTACGTGTCATAAGTCTTTCTACACGGCCGAGCTTCAAACGTCCTCTATGCAGACCATCCTCTAGAAGCAGAAGCATTTATTCGAAATATTTTCGTCGTTTCGTTGCTAGTCACGTTTTATTGAGGATGTAAAAAAGCGACGACGAATTTTTCTTTCTGTTTCTAATTTCGAGAGTGGTCCCCAAGAAATCAACTTTAAGGAAATTTGCCCACATTTGACATTTTCGGCGCATTGGAATAACGCAACAATGGTTGAAAAAGCGTAAATTCATTTTAAAAGTGGCAAGTGTACAGGAAGTGGTTGACGAAGATACTGGGCAATGAACAGGACCAGAACAGAAACCAACTCAGCTTGGTATGGATGGCCTATGATCTTGGCTCCCCTGGACTACTATACCAGTAAAAAGATTCCTGCAATGGTCTGCGCCAACCAATATGTCAATCTGTGCTTCTACTTCTCCTTCGCAACTATCAGGCAACTTTAAACCTGCAAAAGGTGGTTTAACTCTCTCCGTTTTTCTGGACAGTACTGACCTTGAAGCGGGAGAACTAATAACCGGCGCACAGATGGTAGAAGGTGCAATATAGCCGCTGCAAATTATGTCCATGCATAGTTGTATTACCTGGCATTGTTGGGGATTTCCAGTCTTAATTAATCCAAACGGTTTGATTGTTGGTGACCCGGAATTTCACTGTGACAGTTGATTTCTATCTTCGTCAATCGAGTACGACCTCCTTTGTATATGGACTGTGCATACGGCGGTTGCTTTAGCTATCTGCGGGAAATCAGTGCCTTCGTGCCAACAGAAATGGTGGCATATGACTCCTTCCTCGCCATACCAGCTGTACTTTGGCACTTTTCCTTCAGGGTCTATGAATGTAGGTGATTTGTCACTTGGATCACAAATAATGAAGTGATGGGGTCCTTGACACTTACTACATCGATATCGAGAATGACAATTCCCACTGACATAATTTTTCTTCATGTTTCTTGATGCAAATCAAAAAAACGACCACTGCTTCGCAAAATATCTTTGCGACCATGTAAGCTCTTAATCATGGGGGCAATTAGACAACACTTTTACAACTTAAAACTTTCATGTAGTTTAATCATATTTTAAGTTTTTACGTAACAGAAGTTAAAGTTAATCGTTATTTCGACCACCAAAACAGCACACATCCGGCAAAGTACAAACAATGAAAGCCAAAAACTATTACAAAAGTTATTCTGCAAGACATTTTTATGCAGTTTTAAAGCTTTGGCTAACTGGTAAAGGCATGTGCAACATCAAGTCAATAGTAGCTTTTGCGTGCTTCTACTGCTTCCTTGAAATGTAATGAAATTTGCACCAATTTCGCGAATAAAAAAGTAATTAATGTATTTTTATCGAATTTTCGAAATTTTCGAAATTTCGCAAAATGTAAAGCGCTTGGGCATTTCGTAATATAATTTCTTGAAATAGTTCACCTGAAGGAT
>NC_133205.1:35438012-35493012 GCF_958299795.1 Porites lutea
CGCAGACCATTAAATTCCCTAAACTAATCTCCGAATTTAACACGCTAAACAAAATGAAATAAAGTCCTACCTTTTTAGCTGTGTTCGTCCGAGTTTTGTTATCCCTGAAATATTTCCTGAGGTACCTGCCTCGTACGTCTCATCTGTCTGTGTTCCATATCTTAGTGTCGATAGTTTTAGATCACGAACGGTGCATAGAGTGGTATATATTTACGCATTTATATGTCGTTTCCGACGTTATAAAGTTCAGCGATATGCTTCAATATGTTTCCAAAGGGGTTTTCTCCGTAATGCTTACGCCACATAAACTCCTGTAGGTAGCTTTCGAAGAGTTCTTTGGATGTTCCTGTACGGGGATAACTTCGCTTCACTCCCCACCATGTATTTTCGATGCCCTGTGTGTGGGCACCTGTGTCTGGGTCTACGAAGTTCAGGCTGTGGTTAACCGTGAGATGTTCGTAGCCCTCGTCTTTTAGGCAGTCATAAGATCTCCATAAGTCGCTCATCACGCGTGTACCCGGCAATATTTGAGCGCGAATAATGGGCAAGAGAGTTTCTTTATCCCTACGCTCTACCGGGACAAGGAAGCAGGCCTTGGTTTCGCGGCAAAGGCCACCAAAAACCCACTTCCCTTCGATTTTGCGACCTCGGTGATACTTCATCTTGCCAAACTTGGACTCGTCAATCTCAACAGTTGTTCCAGGTCCGCCTATTGGCCCCGCATGATGATTCATGATTCTGTCGGCACAAACCTCACGGCAATAGTTATACCAATCTATCACCGTTTCTGTTGACGTTGTTTCGTCGTCCAGTGAGGTTTCGTGCACTGCTTGAGAAGTGGTAAATTTGTGCGCCCAAGCGTAAGTTAGGGCTAATACTTTTTCAATGGATAGCCTGCTAACAGAAAACCACGACTTCTGGCGCATTGATGCTGCCCCATTGCAACCTCTCTTGGAGCATCGCCACTCGTACCCGTCTCGCGATGAAGCTCGTCTAGTCCAGCTGAGTGCATTGTGGCACCCAGCTCTAGGACATTTCAATGACGACGCGAGTAGGTTGTTTTCCTTACACCACTCTATGCACCGGTCGTGATCCGCCAGAATTTTAGAGAGCTTCAAGAAGTTCATTTCGCGTGCCATGGCCATAGTCGACTGAAATACATGCAGGGGAAGAGCGTTTCTGAAGTGTGCGTGCTTTTTATTGCCTGCATTGATGCATTTTTTCGTGGATATGTTACAAGCAAAAGCCTGAATAATATACATGACTTCATGTTTCAGTTGTATTGTTATGTATATTTGAACTTCAACGTGCAAAACGATATCTTTCTTTTATCCGGTAAATCTCAACAAATCGTCGTGGTCTAGTGGTATGGTAGACAGACAGGAACGCCAGAGCTAAAGAGTAGCGTTGGTTCAAATCTCGCTGACGGCCAAGGAAAAAAGGAAAAAGGAAACTGCGGGAGCACTGGAGAGAGTGGCCGGGGAAAGATAGGGGGAATAAGAGCGAGAGAGAGGTAAAAAAAAAAAAAAAAAAAAATTCCTCTTTTATTAACGCAGTAAGTATTCATTACCGATGTATATATGCAATACTCTGGGGAATTTGCTATTGTCTTAGAAGACAATAGCAGGGATACATAATTAATGAGATCGAATGCATAATTAATGTATGGGGTTATATGGAAATTTTTCCCACAACGGCTGCCGAGCTACACAACTCGGTAGATTTACTTTGTGACACAACGGCCGCCGAACTTAACTGAACTAAACCCGGTTTGATGCATGCACCAGGAATCGCACACATTTTCCAAAGACAGTGACGAACCATGCTGAAAAATATGAAGGCTTAATCCAAAGTAAAATTTAACAGCAAACTTCTGAAAGATGAACGCTTTGAAAGATTCAGCAAACATAGATCGATGTACGCTTTACGAAGATTCAGCAAACTTTTTAAAAGATGAACCCTTTACGAAGACAGAATATCAGACCTCAGCAAACCTTTGAAAGATGAACGCCGAGTTCACACGAAACACCACGTGAGTTAGCACGTCAAAGTGAGACAAAACGTAAGCAAGCACTTCAAAGTGAGGCAAATGTGTGTCGACGACGACAACGAAAATGCAATCTCAAAACAACCTCCCTTAGTAATTGTACAGGACACCCAATAAGGCTCAGAACACCCAACACAAATTAGGGGTTGGAACTGCCTTGGAACTTTCGCGCACGGCTTTATTAGGCTGCTCGTTTGCAATAATTGAACCAAGAGAGGATAGGAAATTATGGTAAGTAAGTACTAGACACGAGTTTCACATTAGAAAAGCTGTTTTTAAAGCGAGCGGAACGAGATTTTCGGGTCGCGAGGCGGCCCTACTATATCTAGCGATAAAACCGCGATGAATCTTCGTCTGCCGCGAGTCAGAAAGACTTCTTCGAAAGTCTAAAATATTACTTGAGAATATAAACAACAAATCTCCGTCGGCGGTGGGTCCGGAAGGAAATCTTGTCGAGTCAATATGACAGTTCTATTGTCTTTTGAGGAGAAAACAGATGACGCTCGCGCGTGCGCGTAATCGGGACACTGTCCCTTTAAAACTTCGTTTCGAAATATTTCCAAAACTCTCTCATACAATTTGTTCAAACTTTGCCATAATTGATCAGGCAATTATGGCAGGTTTAAAAAAACTCCTGGTACAGAGAAACACAAAGATAAATAAAACACGTAATGGCGTCATTACTTTGCCATGGCGACCTCCGATTGAAATGAAACCCAGATCAAAAGAAATTTTCATCTTTATATAATACAGTTGTGGTAACCTTTTTCCCATATCCTTACTCATGCCGACGTAGTTAATGCTTAAACTTGGGAGGTATCCCTCCTAAAAAATCCAGTCGAGCCACCTTAATCTGTCTCTTAATTTATATCTAGACGGGAACGAAAGTGGGTTTTTGTTGAGTTTTGACTTGAGGAGACTTGTGCAAATTTTTCCCTCTAGTCGAAACCTAAATCCTTCTAAATTCGTCCCACGAATTTATACTTAGACGAATTAGTTGTCTGGCTTATTATCCGTCTAGCCTGATACTGGCCGTCTCTAATATAAATTCGGCCATTATGACGACTCTTCCGACAATTACCTTTTCACAATTCTGCTAACCCAAATCCGCGCAAAAAGTGATTACTCTAGTGATAACTCGCCACGTTTTTTGCGCTTCCGTTCGATCGCTCCCGTTTACGAACTTTCTCTTCGCATCCGACTTCAAAAGACCATGTGAGCACGTAATCATTGGATCAATTAGATAAAACTTTTACAAGTGGAGTTCACAAGTGTCGCTAGTGTTTTCAAACTCTAAACCAATAATAATAATTTATTAATACTTATATAGCACCGATATCAATATTGCTATTTTCATCAGCGCTTAAAAATAAACATATTTCAAAAAAAAAATTACTAAGACTGCATGAAGTATACATGCATTAAGTGCATGAACCTACCAACAAGAGTTAAAACAATTATGTCAACACTTAAACTATAAAAATTACCTAAACTACTTAGTCAGTCTTACTTGATCATCCAATTACGTATATCATCCACACAGTGCTGAATAGCAGTGACAGCCTCGAATTGCCCGGTGCTTTTGTTTGGACTGAAAGACACATACAACTCCGTGTCGTCAGCGTAGCAGTGAACCGTGGGAAGGTGCACCTTGATAACATCAAACAATTTACTTGCATAAATCATGAAAAGCAATGGCCCGAGGCAAGAGCCCTGCGGTACTCCGAAGTCCAATTTCAAACTCTGAGAGAAATTTCCTTGGACCATAACACGCTGAGATCTTCCATTAAGGTAGGAACGAAACCATTCAAGTGCCGTTCCAGATATACCAAATTTTGAGTGAAGCCGACTAAGTAAAACATTGTGAACCACAGTATCAAATGCCGCACTAAGATCTAATAAAACCAGTAGCGTTACATGCTGTTTGTTCATGTTCAGCAAGATGTCATTTTTCACTCTCAGCAACGCTGTTTCTGTGCTATAATTCTTCCTATAAGATGACTGATTGCCAGGGTAAAGATTGTTCATGCAAATGTGACTATGAGTTTGGTTACAGACGGCTGACTCTGTCAGCTTCGAAACAAGTGGTAAGTTACTAATCGGACGAAAATTCTTGAAGAGAATGTCGAGGCCAGGGGCCCGTTTCTCGAAAGTCCCGATAATTAACGGGCCCGGTAAACTGTCTCCGTTTACATTAAAGATTGAGGTTCCAATAGTTTTGCCTCTAACATGATAAAACTGTCAGTTAATGAAACAAAATGGAGTAGTTTGCTAACCAGGACCCGCGCTCTTATTCAGTTATATTTCGATTTGAATATTTGATTTCGGGCCCGTAAAGTTACCGGGACTTTCGAGAAACGGGCCCCAGGTTTTTTAAGTAACCGTAAGACTAAAGCCTCCTTCCAGGCGACAGGAAATTGACCAGACTTTAAGGACATATTGATTAATCTTGTAAGTACAGGAAGTAGGACATCACATCGGCTGACCAAAGTTGAAGGCATAGGGTCAAGAGCACAAGATTTTAGAGGCGAATGCTGCATAAGAGACTTCACATCTTGTTCCGTTAACATCTCAAATTCAGTGAGGCGGACGAAAGACGACTCAATGCCCTCTGTGTCGGCTTTATATAGTTTACAGCACCATGACAATCGAGGCGACTCCTAATATTCACTATTTTCTGTACAAAAAACTTCCTGATGCCCTCGGCGAATTGGGCCCTATCAATAGTGGGAGGTAGACAGTCGGAAGATCCTCTGTTTAGTAAGCGATTACTAGCGGCAAACAGCTTCTTTTGATCCTCACTGTTCTCGTCAATGAAGTTAGTGTAAAATTCCCTACGAGCCTTGTTCATCGCGGAGCAGTTGCTGCATTCCTCTTTACCTTATAGGCAGCCAGGTCAGAGTCTAACCTAGTTCTTCTCCATCTCTTTTCATCCTTTCTTCTTTCAAGTTTAGCCATCTTAATCTCCTCATGAACCAAGCAAAACGAGGTCTCTTTTTGATAGACCTGGTAAACCAATGAATACACTTGTAAATTACACTTGTAAATGTTTTACCAAACTGACCCCCTAAGGGCCTATTTACAAGGAGAAAGGGTTACCCTTGTGCTAGGGTTACCCTAGCAAGCGGGTTAAAATTAGCTCTGGTTTACGAGCAAATTTCAGGAAGGGTTACCCTATAACTCGGGTCAACTTTACCAGCTTTGCTGACGTGTTTCGTCATGCGTGACATTCTTTGTAACGGCCCAAAATTTGAAATAATCTTGAAGTTCTCTATGGAAAACACGTTAAATTCAGGAAAAAAAGGGAATATATTATCGTCGTAGACAGAAAATAACTAATTTTTCAGATGGTTATAGTTAAGCTCAGAAATTGGATAATACCGTTCAAATTGGCATGATCACTGGTCACGCATGACGGCGGGTAGGCGAGTTATCCCTAGCTGAGCGTTTACGAGGCAGGTAAGGTAACCATCTTGCTAGGGTAACCCTAGCACTCAGGTAGGGTTACCCTAGCGCTAGGATAACCCTACCTGCCTTGTAAACACGTCGTCTCAAAAAAGAAGAAATATGGGAGTGCTAGGGTAACCCGGTTGCTAGGGTAACCCTAGCACTAGGGTTACCCTCCCTCCTTGTAAACAGGGCCTAAGATCTTTATTTCGTGACTGATGACTATAGGGATAACTCGCGGATTCGATTGCTACGCTAATGATAGATGTGGAAAAAATTTCTGAAATCAGATTGGCAGTGAAAGCAATGCAGTTATATAGTAAACAATGTGCAAAAGGAGAACATATAAGACCATGTGATGCACAAACAAGGAAATAAAATGCAATTATGTCAGAGAATTTAGTACTGTGATAAGCTAATAAACAATTTAACCATTGAGATAGGATAGGGAATTATGGAAATTAATTACAAGTTAACTTAAGGCTGAATAGCATTGTATTTTTGTCTTGCACAAGGCAAACTATAGTCAATTTTCTCAGATGAACACCATTGGGACAGGCACACAATGTCTGTTAGGTATCCGTCTTATAAGAGTCAAAGAAAGTAAAAAATGACTCTACGATGCAGCTGTTGAAGAAATAGGTAGCAATAGAAGGGACTCGGTAGTTGGTGTGCCGGAGGGTGCGTCTTCCTGATTGCCGAGATTCAAATCTCGCTCAAAGGAGGACATAAAGAGGTTCTGAGAGGACGGAATCTGTTGTTGTCCGCCACTACGGAATGATGGAGGAGAGGGATCTGGCGCGGGGCAAGTAAAGCCGGCTGGTAGATGTTGATGAGCGTTTGGATGAGCAAAGCTAGATGTTAAGCTTGATGGTGAATTACTCGCGAAATCTATGGTTGTAAATTTTTGCGTAAGGTTAAATGTGGGTAGCTAATGGTACTAGGGGTTTACGTAAGGCAAGGCAGATGAATTCATGTGATGCCTTGGAAAATTACTGAGATCTTTGGCAACCACTTTCACATTGTAAACGTAAAAGTACTTTGCATTTTTTGAGCTATACAATGAGCTATTGACTACTGTACAAGCCAAAAGGGTGAGGAGAGTAGAGGAACCCTGGGGACAAGTAAGGAAAGAACTACAGTGGAATCCCGATTTCTCGAGCCTCCAGGGGAAACCCAAATTGGTTCGAGAAATCGAAAGTGACATCAAATTACGCTTAATCAATCAATTAATAACTTTAAATCTGTTCTTTACGGTTATTACTCGCTGGCTCTAGCAGTAAACTATGACCCGGACTCTCCAAGGAGCTTCAAAACTATTTGTTTGAATTGTAACACAGCCAGATTCTTAGACCAAGAAATTAGCTGCTGCATGTGATTTCAATTGCTACTTTTATATTTGTTATTTTAGGTCCGCAGTAATTGGCTTTAGCTGTTGCGGTGTCCCTGCCGAAATTTTTGTATTCTTCAGGGAAAAGCTAATAAAATAAAATGTTGTGTGATTATGAGTAAGTGTTCAAATTTTAACAAAAATACATCCTTTTTAATGTAGATCTTGATCTTCATTCACAAACAAAACGTACTGTACTTAAAAAACAGAAAACGGAACATAACAGAACAGAACACATGTCTAGGGTCTGTATATAGCGCTGACTCAATTTAGCTGAAATAATTTGTAAGAACTTGTTGCCTCTTTGCAAGCGAGAAACTCTGGTCTATGATTTGAGAAATGTTCCTGGTACTTTGGCATCTGGCTTGCCTGCGTGCAGACGTCTCCTATTTGCAACAAAGGAAATAGGAGACGTCTGCACGCAGGCAAGCATCTGGCATCATCAGCCAATAAGCTGAATGTGTTCAGCACGCCGATTGTATGGCGCAACTCACACTGTGTTGGTGGTTTTGGATATTTGAAGAAGGGTAGAACTGGACGCTTTGCAAAGACAGTCTTTTACTTTTTGAGGGCCGATGAGATAGGTTCATGTACTGCTGCAGTGAAAGGCAAAGCTGTTAACCTTGGGAATGGCGAAGGCATGTAAGTACCATGCACTCTTCATTTCAAGGGGACAACAAAATTTATCGATGTATTGCGACAACAGCTTCAGAAAAACAATTAAATAAAGGAACTTCTGTTCTGTAATCCGAAGCAGTCATTGTACCTTTCAGACTGGTGACAGACGGAATTGTGGCTTGTTGTGTGATTCAAATGCGAGAAAACAGCTTATCCGGAAGTGTCAATTTGTTTAAAGGCGTCAATGTAATTGACATCCGCACTAAGTGGTTTCGAAATTTTCGCAGGTTCGAGTTATGGAGGGTCAATTTGTCCCACGGGAGCCACAATTTGTTCGAGTTATCGGAAGTTTCTAGAAATCGAGGGTTCGAGAAATCGGGGTTGAAATTATAGAGCTTGAGTGAAGCAAATCCAAGGGAAACAAAGTTTGGTTCGAGATATCGGGAGGTTCCGGAAACCGAGGGTTCGAGAAATCGGGATTGCAGTGTATGACTATACCTTAGGGCTCATTAACCCCAGTTTAGAGCCCAAACTCATATTAGACCAGAAGAGAGAAGAAGAGAAGAGAAGAAGAGAAGTTCTTTTATGCCAACAGTCTGTAAATTTGTCATGCTTTTTGACTGTTGTTCAATTTCGTAGCACTTTATTAATTAAAAATCTCTGTATAGTGACATTTGGAGCCGGGTGAGAAGAGAAACTTCACAAACGGGAGAGATCGAACGGAAGGCGCAAAAGAGGTGGCGAGTTATCAATACAGTAATCACTTTCTACGTAGATTTCGGTTTGTGGAATTGTGAAAAGGTAATTATCGGAAGAGTTATCATATTGGCCGTTTTCAAACTAGAGACGGATAATCCATCTTCAAAATCCGTCAAAAGTGACGGAAAACAGATGGATAAAGTCAGGCAGATTGTCCATCCAAAGTTTAACCATTCCATTTTCAAATTAAGACATTATCTGTCTGACGCGAATTATCCAACGGATAACCCGTCTCAGACGGATAATCCGTCTCTAGTGTGAATGCGGCCGATGGCCGAATTTATACAAGGTACGGATAGTAAGCCAGACAACTATTTCGTCTAGGTACAAATTCGTGGGACAAATTTAGAAGGGTTTTAGGTTCGGCTAAAGGGTAAAAATTGGTACCAGTCTCCTCGAGTCAAAACTAAAACAAAAACCACTTTCGTTTCCGTCTAGATGTAAATTAAGAGACAGATTAACCGTCTCAGACGAATTATCCGTCTGTTAGTACGTCTATAAGACGTGTTGACAGACGAACTCACAGCACAATAGAATGAGCTCGAGGAAAACAAAATTAACCCACCGCAAAACAAATCAAATCAAGGCAAGCAAAATAAAATCAACTCACTGCAAAACAAAATTAACTCACGGCAAAACAAAACCAACTATTAGTGGTGGTTAGTGATGAGTGGTGAAGAGTAAGAAGTTTGCTTATTTAATATGCAGATGACTTAACACTTTGCATTCCAGTCAACTCAACAGCTCTTAAGTCTCTTGCGTTGGAAGAGATTAGAAATTCCAACAATGCACCTGTAATTAGACCACGATGGAGCTCAATCTAAGCAAGACCTGGGAATTGGTATTGAGGGAGAAGCCGACCAAACAACTGCCTGATACGTTACCCTCAATTGGAAGTACGCCTGAACATGTATTGACTTATAGTTACATAAAGCTAGTTCCAGGCTATATTATAAGAGCTTGTAAATTGTATTGTTATGCGTCAGAGGATATACCGAAAAATTGCGAAAATAAGCCCCTCCATGTATAAGCCCCTCCAAATATAAGTCCCTCAAACTCGTAACACAAAAAACCCTCCGTTAAATCGCCCCTCTAGAATATAAGCCCCCCCGGGGCGGGCTTGTACTTGGAAATTGCCCTCAAATACAAAGTAAAACAGAGCAAAAACGGTAAATATCCTTCCAACTATCTCAATCGATTTTGATACGCAAATTTCCCTCCGTAGATAAGCCCCTCCGAATACAGGCCCCTCAAAAAGGGCCTTTGAAAAATATAAGCCGCGGGGCTTTTTTTCGGAATTTTACTGTAACTGTTCTATTTAATAGCTTAAAAATGTCATTATTATTGAATGCTATTGAAGATCGGGGAAGCAGATTAGAAGGTAAACATCTTCTTCGAATTTATTAGTTTATACTCACTTCAACAATTAAGAGGGTTGTCCAATACTCACAAATAGACTCTATTGGTGTTAGTGGTGATAAGAAGGGTCTCCATTGGTACCAATGGTACGATTGGTACCAATGGAAAAGCACCCTATTCCAATGGTTCTATTAATGACTATGCATGTCATTAAGGGGACTTAGATTATTTTGTCATGTGGTGTGGCTGGGTACAGGGCAATTCCGATGGTCCATTGGTACCAATGGTACGATTGGTACCAATAGAAAAGCACCCTATTCCAATGGTTCTATTGGTGACTATGCATCTTATTAAGGGGACTTAGATAATTTTCTCATGTGGTCTGGCTGGGTAGAGGGCAATTCCAATGGTCCATTGGTACCAATGGTACGATTGGTACCAATAGAAAAGCACCCTATTCAATGGTTCTATTGGTGACTATGCATCTTATTAAGGGGACTTAGATAATTTTCTCATGTGGTCTGACTGGGTACAGGGCAATTCCGATGGTCCATTGGTACTAATGGTACGATTGGTACCAATGGAAAAGCACCCTATTCCAATGGTTCTATTGGTGACTATGCATGTCATTAAGGGGACTTAGATTATTTTGTCATGTGGTGTGGCTGGGTACAGGGCAATTCCAATGGTCCATTGGTACCAATGGTACGATTGGTACCAATAGAAAAGCACCCTATTCCAATGGTTGTATTGGTGACTATGCATCTCATTAAGGGGACTTAGATTATTTTGTCATGTGGTGTGGCTGGGTACAGGGCAATTCCGATGGTCCATTGGTACCAATGGTACGATTGGTACCAATGGAAAAGCACCCTATTCAATGGTCTATTGGTGACTATGCATCTCATTAAGGGGACTTAGATTATTTTCTGATGTGGTGTGGCTGGGTACAGGGTAATTCCGATGGTCCATTGGTACCAATAGAAAAGCACCCTATTCCAATGGTTCTATTGGTGACTATGCATGTCATTAAGGGGACTTAGATTATTTTGTCATGTGGTGTGGCTGGGTACAGGGCAATTCCGATGGTCCATTGGTACCAATGGTACGATTGGTACCAATAGAAAAGCACCCTATTCCAATGGTTCTATTGGTGACTATGCATCTTATTAAGGGGACTTAGATAATTTTCTCATGTGGTCTGGCTGGGTAGAGGGCAATTCCAATGGTCCATTGGTACCAATGGTACGATTGGTACCAATAGAAAAGCACCCTATTCAATGGTTCTATTGGTGACTATGCATCTTATTAAGGGGACTTAGATAATTTTCTCATGTGGTCTGGCTGGGTACAGGGCAATTCCGATGGTCCATTGGTACTAATGGTACGATTGGTACCAATGGAAAAGCACCCTATTCCAATGGTTCTATTGGTGACTATGCATGTCATTAAGGGGACTTAGATTATTTTGTCATGTGGTGTGGCTGGGTACAGGGCAATTCCAATGGTCCGTTGGTACCAATGGTACGATTGGTACCAATAGAAAAGCACCCTATTCCAATGGTTGTATTGGTGACTATGCATCTCATTAAGGGGACTTAGATTATTTTGTCATGTGGTGTGGCTGGGTACAGGGCAATTCCGATGGTCCATTGGTACCAATGGTACGATTGGTACCAATGGAAAAGCACCCTATTCAATGGTCTATTGGTGACTATGCATCTCATTAAGGGGACTTAGATTATTTTCTGATGTGGTGTGGCTGGGTACAGGGTAATTCCAATGGTACGATTGGTACCAATAGAAAAGCACCCTATTCCAATGGTTCTATTGGTGACTATGCATGTCATTAAGGGGACTTAGATTATTTTGTCATGTGGTGTGGCTGGGTACAGGGCAATTCCGATGGTCCATTGGTACCAATGGTACGATTGGTACCAATAGAAAAGCACCCTATTCCAATGGTTCTATTGGTGACTATGCATCTTATTAAGGGGACTTAGATAATTTTCTCATGTGGTCTGGCTGGGTAGAGGGCAATTCCAATGGTCCATTGGTACCAATGGTACGATTGGTACCAATAGAAAAGCACCCTATTCAATGGTTCTATTGGTGACTATGCATCTTATTAAGGGGACTTAGATAATTTTCTCATGTGGTCTGGCTGGGTACAGGGCAATTCCGATGGTCCATTGGTACTAATGGTACGATTGGTACCAATGGAAAAGCACCCTATTCCAATGGTTCTATTGGTGACTATGCATGTCATTAAGGGGACTTAGATTATTTTGTCATGTGGTGTGGCTGGGTACAGGGCAATTCCAATGGTCCATTGGTACCAATGGTACGATTGGTACCAATAGAAAAGCACCCTATTCCAATGGTTGTATTGGTGACTATGCATCTCATTAAGGGGACTTAGATTATTTTGTCATGTGGTGTGGCTGGGTACAGGGCAATTCCGATGGTCCATTGGTACCAATGGTACGATTGGTACCAATGGAAAAGCACCCTATTCAATGGTCTATTGGTGACTATGCATCTCATTAAGGGGACTTAGATTATTTTCTGATGTGGTGTGGCTGGGTGCAGGGTAATTCCAATGGTACGATTGGTACCAATAGAAAAGCACCCTATTCCAATGGTTCTATTGGTGACTATGCATGTCATTAAGGGGACTTAGATTATTTTGTCATGTGATGTGGCTGGGTACAGGGCAATTCCAATGGTCCATTGGTACCAATGGTACGATTGGTACCAATAGAAAAGCACCCTATTCCAATGGTTCTATTGGTGACTATGCATCTCATTAAGGGAACTTAGATTATTTTGTCATGTGGTGTGGCTGGGTACAGGGCAATTCCGATGGTCCATTGGTACCAATGGTACGATTAGTACCAATGGAAAAGCACCCTACTCCAATGGTTCTATTGGTGACTATGCATCTCATTAAGGGGACTTAGATTATCTTCTCATGTGGTCCGGCTGGGTACAGGGCAATTCCGATGGTCCATTGGTACCAATGGTACGATTGGTACCAATAGAAAAGCACCCTATTCCAATGGTTCTATTGGTGACTATGCATCTTATTAAGGGGACTTAGATAATTTTCTCATGTGGTCTGGCTGGGTAGAGGGCAATTCCAATGGTCCATTGGTACCAATGGTGCGATTGGTACCAATGGAAAAGCACCCTATTCCAATGGTTCTATTGTTGACTATGCATCTCATTAGGGGGACTCAGATTATTTTGTCATGTGGTCTGGCTGGGTACAGGGCAATTCCGATGGTCCATTGGTACCAATGGTACGATTGGTACCAATAGAAAAGCACCCTATTCCAATGGTTCTATTGGTGACTATGCATCTCATTGGGGGGGCTTAGATTATTTTCTCATGTGATCTAGCTGGGTACAGGGCAATTCCAAAAATTCCAAAAATCCGAAAATTTTAGGCCTTTTTTATCTAAGGAAAATAGTGTAACCTGTGTAGTAAAATATGAAAATCAAACTTCAGAAAATCGTAGGGAATTTATTAGAGAAGCTTCGAAAATTGTACATGAATGGAACGTTCATCTAGCAATTTTTAGCCGTGTTCTCCGAACATATATTTTACAGAAAACGGTCTTTGGGTGTCCCTGGCTAAATAATAGTCAAGTTTCTAAAAAGAAGAGTACTTACTTTTCCTAGGTTCTCTGGCAACAATGTCCAATCCAGATTGTTTTCGTAACATTTTTCCAAATCGACGTCCAATCTTTGCATACGGGCAGCCATGACTTTACGGAAGTTTCGAAAATCACGCAGGTGTGTAGACTGAAGCGACAACAAGCCAGCGAAATTACAACGTGCTCAGTTTATCCCTAATAGACGTGAACACAATCACTCGAACTTCTAATGTCCCTAGAGTGCTATCACGCCTCATCCAATAAAAAGGTGAGATAACAGTTAGGTCGCTTCATTTTCAGAATAACAAAGAATACCGAAAAAGTGAGAAAATTGCATAATCCTTACAAACAGTAATAAGACAATAAGAACAATAAAAAATCTCAAAGTGATGTGAAATGTTGCTCACATAACGATGCGTGTTTATAAATCTACACTCACTATCGGCGTGGTCTCAGTTCACGGTTATACGATCAGTTGGAACATGGCTATGATATCTATGTACCGAGAAGAAATACGACTGCTATCTCGGCAAGAAGTCGTGGAAGAAAGGAAACAGCTATTCCGACTGCTCAACGGCGACGCCTTTTTTCCAGAGAAATCGTGGCCTAAGGATATTCGCCTCATATTCTGGAAGAAACCAATGGGTGATAAGGAAACATTCAAACTTCTGCTGTTTTTCCACGGCAACGGGTGCAATCCTGAAATCATCAGTAGATGGATTCTTCTAGCTCAGTCCTGGGCCTCATCGCAAGCTACAGCCGAGAAAAGAGCACGGCAAATACAATTTGTCAACGACAACGTTGACAGTAAAAGACATCAATGGTTTTACTACGACCTTGATTATAGCAAACTGTTGTACCTCAATGGGTTACCACGACAAACCCCACGTCAACAGTGAAAAGTGACTTCAGTCACTTGAATATAAAACGGCTCTTTTAGGAACCACCAAATACAATACAAAGTCATAACCAACAGCATGATATAACCATCCTTTTCGGAAACTCCTCATTGAAAACTTGTTTTGGTTTAAACACTTCCATGTAGATAATGACATTGCGCTAAGTAATTTCAGAAGTTAATTTCACAGTGCCTTTCCGCGTTGTTTCGGGTTCTTTTAAACAAGTAAGAATTACCAAGAAATAGTGCTTGTGTACAGGAAAGAAGACATTCATATGTCATGTTGTTGTTTGCTCGTGAATCACAATAAACAGAACGAACACGAGAGTGACGCGTTACCTTTCAATTTTATAATGTTCGTACGATGTTTGTTATACTCGCAGCACCTTGAGATATTATTAGCGCTAGATATATACGTCGCCCTCGCTTTGTAACTATTAGCGCGTTTCCACTTTGCGTGAAAGCGAACTTGTTTTGCGTCGTTAGCCTATAGAACGAGGAATATTCATAATAATTATTAGCGCGTCTTTTCTTGGTGTAAAAGGCAACTTGTTTTGCGTGGTTGGCTTATAAAACGAGGAATATTCATAATAATTATTAGCGCGTTTTTTCTTGGTGTAGAAGGTAACTTGTTTTGCGTGGTTGGCTTATAGAACGAGGAATATTCATAATAATTATTAGCGCGTTTTTTCTTGGTGTAAAAGGTAACTTGTTTTGCCTGGTTGGCTTGTAGAACGAGGAATATTCATAGTAATTATTAGCGCGTTTCTACTTAGTGTAAAAGCTAGGCAACTTGTTTTGCGTGGTTGGCTTATAGAACGAGGAATATTCATAGTAATTATTAACGCGTTTTTACTTGGTGTAAAAGACAACTTGTTTTGCGTGGTTGGCTTATAGAACGAGGAATATTCATAATAATTATTAGCGCGTTTCTACTTGGTGTAAAAGCGAACTTGTTTTGCGTGGTTGGCTTATAGAACGAGGAATATTCATAATAATTATAGTGCGCTCTTACTTGGTGTAAAAGCGAACTTGTCATTGCGTGGTTGGCTTATAGAACGAGGAATATTCATAATAATTATTAGCGCGTTTCTACTTGGTGTAAAAGCGAACTTGTTTTGCACCAATAGAACCATTGGAATGGCATCATTTTCCATTGGTACAAATCGTACCATTGGTACCAATGGACCATTGGAATTGCCCTGTACCCAGCCAGGTCACATGGGAAAATAATCAAAGTCCCCTTAATGAGATGCATATTCACCAACAGAACCATTGCAATGACACCCTTTTCTATTGGTACCATTGGTACCAATGGACCATCAGTTTGACGAATCGTATCCGTTTGTGTATATTGGACATGTGTGCAATCTCCTCATCCAACTTTACTTGTGATTAATTCCCATGATAATTAATTCCCACATTTCCCCGTCCTCTCTTGGTTCAATTATTCATAAGCTCATCACAGTGCTCCATTCTCTGAGATATTTGAATTTCATTTCCATGTTTTTACATTATATTTCCTCCTTTTGCACTGTGTTTACTTAAAACTGCATTGCTCTCAGCGTTACTGATTCCAGAAATTTTTCCACATAACATCATCAGCTTACCAATCGATCCCGCGAGTTATCCCTAGAGGCATCAGTCACGAAATAAAGATCTTAGAGGGTCAGTTTGATAAAACATTTACAAGTGTATTCATTGTTTTAGTTGTAAACAATAGCTACACTTGTGAATTCCACTTGTAAAAGTTTAATGATTAAGTGTTTACATGGTCTTTTGGAGCCGGATGAGAAGAGAAACTTCGTAAACGTGAGAGATCGAAGGAAGCGCAAAAAGGGTGGCGCCGAGTTAACACTAGAGTCATCACTTTCTGCTACTTGGATTTGGGTTTGCCGAATTGTGAAAAGGTAATCATCGGAGGAATCTTTTAAATGGCCGAAGTTATACTAGAGACGGATTATCCGTCTAAACAGATCATAAGTCAGACGACTAATTAAATTCGTGGGACGAATTCAGAACGGTTTTTGGCTTCGACAAAAGGGAAAAAATTGGCACCAGTCTCCTCAAGGCAAAACTCAACAGAAACCCATCCTCGTTTCCGTAAAGATATAAATTTAGAGGCAGATCAACCGTCTCAGGCGAATTATTCGTCTGTTAGTACCAACGTCTATAAGACGTGTTGACAGACGAACTAAAGGAACAATACAATCAACTAGCGGAAAAACAAATTAACTCATGGTAAAGCAAAATTAATCAAGGCAAAATAAAATCAACTCACGGCAAAAGAAAATCAACTAATACTGACAGGTAGGGATGCGTTGTGAAGGAAAAGAACTTTGCTTAATATTTAATATGCGGATGACTTAACACTTTGCATTCCATTGAAGTTTTGGGGAAGCGGATTGTATGGTTACTATCTTCGAAGAATTTATAAGTTTTGTAGACGTGATTGTATTAGTATAGTTATATCTCAGTAATTTTACACCCATTTAAGATATTCGGTGTGCTAGAGATAAGTTCTCATGGGGATATGTCACGAAAAACTCCGATAGTTGTTTACATGTAAAGTGTTCTTTCCATGCATGCAAAGGACAACAGTGAGTGCCGGGCCTGAAAAGATTACTAGAACACACAATGAAAGATAAACGAGTGCATAATATAAATAAGAACATGAAGAGGGCTTAATTTCATTGCAATTAGAATTAATTAAGACTGAGTGGGAGTTTAATAATAGAGGTGTGCCACAGGGAAGCGTTCTTGGGCCGTTGTTGTTTAATATTTTCTTAAATGACCTCTTTTTATTCGTAACTAGGGTGAACCTAATTGCTTATACCGATGACCAGCAAATGTTTTCCTCGGGCAAAAACATGAAGAATTGTATCACCTGTTAAATAGTGTTTTGTGCGTTGCTGCTGATTGGTTCAGGAATAATGGAATGTTCACAAACCCAGATAAATTCTAATCAATGTATCTTGGATCGACAAATTTAGATTTCACTTTTGTTATTGATGGTATTAAAATTGAGAGACGTGATAATATTGATTCAAGGCTTTGTTTTAATAGGCACATAACCAATATATGTAGCAAAGTAAATAATCAACTTCAAGTGATGAGGCGTTTTAAAAACCTTGTTTCTAAGGATGTTAGAGCACGGCTATACCTCCTTTTTTTTCAATACTGCAGCGCCGTCTGGCATTTTTGTGGAGTACGCAATAGTTGCAAATTGGAACTACTTAACAAACAAGCACTGCCATTATCATCAGTCAATCAATCGATCTAAATCGATAACGCAGGTTAGTCTACATACAGTTGAACCTCCCGTAACCGACCACCCAAAATGCAAAGACTGAGTGGTCGCTTGCGGAAGATGGTCGTTTACAAGAATCGAACCACAGGGGTTCTCTTTCGAGAATAGGTCCAGACACTTCTACTTTATAGAAGATAATTTATAGCATGCGATGTCTAAGTAAGGATATGTGTAGTTCCATGTTATCACTAAAGTTCTTCGTATATTTCAAGTAACATAGTGCACACAGCAAAAATAGAGATAAGAGCATGCGTCAAATGGTCGCTTACAAGAGGTAAAAGACAATGGAAAATCATTAACCGTCAGGCTTAAATAGTGGGTGCGGCCGCTTAAAGGCGGGGTCGTTTACTAAAGGTTCCAACTGTAAGGTTTTGACTGGGAAAAGTTTGGTGTTTTGGATAGGTGGTCGCTTACGAGAGGTGGTCGCACATGGAGGTTCGACTGTATGAGGGCAGCCAAAGGCTGATGCGGACCTGCGAGAAAATAAAGTCATCCAACCAATAACAGTAAAAATTAAAATAAATAAAATTATTTTCCTAAGATTTATGAGTAAGAATTTGGTCAAAATAAATGCTAAAAATAAACAAGATCGTCCTTTTTATTTGAAATCATTATTGCTTCCTTATTAAAAGAGAATTGAAGTAAATCTTTTGATTGCTTTCTTTATTATGATAGTTTTTAAAGCGTCTTTACTAATGTTGCTAAACTTCTTATTGATATACTGATCACCGGACCTCTATATTGAAAAGAACTTCTACCAACTTGGTATATATTCTAATGATATTATTGAATTGGTTATCAAATCTTGTTGGTCTAGATGGTTTAGAAAATAGCTCTGAGGGTCCCATAAAGAATTGGAACATTTTCAATAGGATGCGTCTTTTATAAATATAATCAATAGGAAGCCAGTTAGGTCGTAGCCTGCAGTGCAGGCGTTTTCTTCGGGCGCAGAAATGTTTCTGCTGGCGAAAGCGCCATGTTGAAACTTCCCGAAGAGAGGAGGAAATGGGGCAAGTTCAAGGGAGCGGGGGAGGAGGCGGGGAGAGAGAAGAGAAAACGCCTGCCCGAAAACGCTTGAAACACCTCCTAATTAGTCGCGCGTGACCGCTCTTCCGGAAATGAGTAGCCGACAATAACAAAACAACAAAACAGTCGCTCCAGTCCAAAGATTCGCTTTGTCTTAAGAAAAACAAGCCGGAGTTTATCATTGTTTTTATCTTTACTGAGTCACAGTGCAATTCTCCACAGCTGATTAAGCTTCAGTTTAAACAGCAATTCATTCTTCTAAATTAACATCTGTAAATCGCTATCCGTGAGAATTTAACATCGTGCAAAAATTAATTAAAAAACTAACGAGCGGGGCCCAACGGGATATAACATTCCAGGAAAACATCACATTCTCGTACTAGAAAGAAAATCGCTTAGTTGTTCAGATCCTGAGGCACTTTGGACATAAATAAGGAACCTAAAAGCCTTATTTAGCCACAAAGAAGAGCTTTACGCTTCAAAAGAGGTCAAAGAAAACGGTCTTGAGGGCAAATCATGAAGACCAGAAATTCAAAAGCCACAGAAAATAAATTGAATTTTATTATCCTAATGAAATAGACAAAAACATAATCACTGCAAACATCGACAAAAACGAACAAGCCAGTGGAAAAAGCGAAAAACAGTAACAATTCTGCCTCGTCATTATTCGCATTTTGAAGTCACGTGAGAAAGCACTTGCCGCCCGCGTGATCAGTGCATCACGGAGGTAAATATCAAGCCTTCTAATGTTGCTCGTAGAGCTGAACTTGGTCGCTTACCTTTAAATATCACTATCAATCACAAACTACATTAAGCCTAAGGATGAAGAATCTTTCGTTAAGCAATCTTTTTTAATGTCATTTGATTTATACTGCAATGGTAAGAGTAGCTTTCACTCTCGCTTGATGGAGAAGTCAGAATATTTTAACCTACCTGACTTTAACACTGATATATCATATTAGCAAAACACCCTTCACCACTCTCAAAATTATAATTTTTTAGATCTTTTAATAGGGATCATACCACTTCTAATTACCTAGCCTTAACTAGAGAAACAGCTGTGAGAGAAAGAAATTAATAAAACTACGAATATTATAAGTAACCACAAACTAATGATAGAACTTGTTACATAAAATCAAACTACAGAGATAATAGGAATTGCCCTTTTTGTGGATCCAATCAAGTAGAAGACGAAATCCAGTTAAATTATTTTCAATTGTTCTAAATACTCTTTGATTAGGAATACTTTTTACAATAAAGTTAAGATTCTGATTCCAAATATTACCCAGTTACCTGTGTGAACGTTTTGATCAATGAACTGATGAACACATCTTATTACTATATTGAAAGTCTTTACACTAGAGCCTAAATAAGCTAAGAAATATTTCAAGACAAGTAAATTTTAAATTCTTCAAGTAAAAGAAAGCTTCACACACAACCTATCTTTTTTACTTCAGGTTTTCCCACACAGCGCAATTAAGATTGATTGACATCCTTCGCCTTTCTCAAAGCTTGGAAACCGCAAGTTCGCTAAGTCGGTTTTAAGGATGGTTTTCAAGTCACTTCAGAAACTTTCTTGAATCGTTTCAACTTTCCGACTTTAATGAGATGCAAAGTAAAGTTACTTGAGATTTTGGTTAAGTAAAACTTAGCGGCTCTTAAGTTTTACTTAACAGCCTAGTGTAAAGACAACCACTAATTTACAATTCATGAAATATATTTCAGCTTGCTTTGACTTTCGCGACGAATTATTAACAGAGTTGTTTAATTGGCCAGTGATTAAATTTTAGTTCTTCTTCTTAAAACATATTTATGAATAGCTTTTGTAATACTGTATGTACTTGTATGGCCTGCAAATAAAGCTTGTTGTTTTTGTTGATGTTGTTCCGGATACCTACGGCTTCCGTCCACACGTATCCAGTGAATCAGGCATGCGACATCCGCAACGTTTTGAATCCGCTCTGCAGACTTTGCAAAATATAGCGAGTTCACGATAACGATTCTTTTTTGCTTTGTATTCACTGCCTAGCTCGGAGACTGATCAATACGGAGCGAAAAAACGTCGCTAAAAAAATAAAACTTTAAACTTTATCGCGTCTATTTGGTTCTTTTTAATTTGCCAAACGTAGGTGATTTCTCCTGGAGTTGAATTCTTTAAAGGTGCTTAAAAGCACTTTTATTCCAAGTCACTGTACACATTTAGTTCTCACAAAAGCTGATATCAAGGGTCAACTTCAGCTCACCAACTTATTTGTTTTGTCGATATAGTTATCAAGGGATCATAAATTGCTTCTTTTTGAAAGCCTTACGGTAGGCAATACAACTGAGAACGGATGGATTTATGAGACAAGCAAGGAGCCCAAAACTGTGACCGCTTTTGATTCGTGTAGATTTAATCCAATCAGAAGCCAGATGGAAACTGTACTCGACTTCTTATTGGTTAATGTCTGCATGAAAGAAAGTGAGTTAATTAAAGGTTGTAACGCTTTTGGGCTCCTTGCTGTAAAAGCAAGTATTTCTTTTCTATGAGGGTGTATCGTAGAAATAGAACCTGCCTGTAGAAATAAAGAACATTTTTGCTTAAGTCACTTCCCAGTGGAGTAGAAATGGAAGGCACCAAACAGCCTCCACCTTTTTAATATAGAATCAGATCAAAGTTGTCGCCAAAAGCGTATTTTTGCCTTTTTGGGGGATCTCGTATATGCCCTAGGTCGAAATCATATTTAATGCCCCATCCTTCGTGTAATGCATTCTCCGCTGACCACAGTGCTCCTTCGATCCACCCAGTTAACGTATGATAAGCTTCACCAATGATAAACAGATCTTTTCCTGCGAAGGGACGCTTCGCCCAATCTCTGACTTGAGACGACGAAAACCGTGTTCTTGCGCTCTGGATATGACTGCAGGGAAATTCACAATCACATTCATCCCTTGATTCTTGTACTGACTATGATAGAAGTGCGATGTAACTCTAAAGCTGTTTTATGTTATTTTTACAATTAATCAATCATCGTCAAAGGCATTCTTCATTGCCGAATTAGCGCCAAATCTATGGACTCTGCAAGCTTTAGAAGGTACAACTGTTGTATATGTTCAAATTACTTGTGGCGGGGGGGGGGGGGGGAGGAGCTACTTCCCAGTTCTCTTAAATGAAACCCAAACGATGTTCTCACAAACAGGCGAGTTTCGTATTCCCGGGCGGCCTAGGACGAGTGCTTGTGCGGGTAATGAGGCTAATGCGGGTAATTTCTGACCAAGAAGACAAACAACATGACAAAAATGTGGCTGAGTTACCGAAAAAAGGAAAACTTGAAACGTTAAAAGGTTCCGGAGGTCTCAAAACTTACTTACGGGCTTGAGAAATCATTGTTGCAAACAGCAAAAGGAAAATCAGCTCGTCATCACTGAGAAAAACGAGCCTAACCAGAATTGACCGGAACAGTGTTCGGTGAGTAAGTTCAATAAAAATGCGAAGATGGTTTCAAAACCCTTAAACAAGGTAAAAGCCTGAAGCTATTTTAATGTATTACATTGACGGTTAAAACTTCTTTAAGCCATACTTTCCACTGGAGTGGACGTACTTGTTAAACTGTTAGTTGACATTTTTTCTAACGGAGCTAATGCAAAATCTTGTGCCTTTGAAAAAAAATATGCCGACGGGGCAGACGTTCTGCGTACATTCTTTGCAATGAAGGAAGTCAAATCGGTTTTAACGAAGATGACTAAAATAGTATAAGTTTATTTATACATAAGCTTACATTTAGCTTACACAGACTGGCTTACATTATTTATCAAAATATTCAGTCAAATAGAGAAAATTGTTCGCGCATTTCACTCGACAAGAACTCAAAACAGATTTTTATGCAAACGATATACTGAGCAGTTTAAACTCCATTTTATAGATATACGCAAGAGTAAAATAGAATACTAAGAAGTAAGATAATTAAAGGGAATAAAATATTGTCATTTTAAGAAACTTTACCCTTTTCAAGCTTAAAAGGTTTTCGTCTTCTTTTGGCTTCGTAGCTTTTTTCTTTCCTCTGTTACGTACGATCAACTTTTGCCACAACTTAAGTGTTTGCAACAGATATCCCTTTGGCTTACTGGTAAAGAATAAGCTTTAAAATCTTACTATTTTAAAGATTTCTATAGTTTTCCAGCGACTGGGTAGCATATTACCTACGTTTGTTTTTGTTTGTGCAAAGAAGGTGACCCGCATTAGCCTCGCAATCGTGCTCATCCCGGGTTCGTCGAGGAATACAAAACTTACCTATTGCCCTGGCATTGCCGCGCTGACCAAAAAGCCAGAAGACTCTGGGTACGAGATCAGTGGCGGATCCAGGGGAGGGGCCTGGGGGGCCGCCCCCCTCCCCCCCCCCTCCCACTTAATTTTAGACCAAACTGAGGCCCAAAAGGCCGAAAAAATTTTTTTGGGAGACCAGCCTCCCCCTTATCTAAGGGTCTGGATGACAGCAACCCCCCCCCCCCCCCTCCACTTATCTCAAGGTCTGGATCCGGCACTGGAGATTACCAACGGTTTTGAGTGAGGAAAAAAAGCTAGCTGGCCATTTTTTTTCTTATTTTATGTCGCTTTTCAGACAGGGGTTTTCTTTCTCTTTTGAACAATTTGTGTCTGCAGAGTTTGGAATAAGCAACATATTGCCAAAGCTGCGTATAGCTGATAGGAATTGGAACCGCCGACGTTTTGAGCTATCGGTGTTTTGCTGCAAACCTAAGGAAAGTTGAGGTCGCTTTAAGGTTCAGGGCTAAAAGAAATAGTTGTGATTGTTTTACTAGGATCGATTTGAATTCTATAAACGCGACCAATAGTCCAGCGCTTGTTGTTGTCGGTTAAGAATTTACACGGTCCCAGTGACTGTCGTTGGTGTTTGGTTTCCTTCGCAATTTCAGTACCAAAATACGTTATGCGAGAAAAACAAAGAGGCACGATATATACATATTTCTTTAAAATTGTTGAATTCGGTTTGCTTCTAACTTCCAAAATATTTAATTTGGGAAAAATATTGCAATTATCCACTGACCACCACGCAAGGTGACCGCTTTGCAAGATGTGAGAACATCGTTTCTCGGTCCCAGGCCTCGTCTCTCCCATCCCTCGCGCACCACCTCATGACTTGTGGCCTTAATTAATGTTTCAAGGTTGGAAGCATGTGTCTAAGTGATGCTAACTTTCAATGGTTCATTATTATGAAACAATCATTGTAACTATATCATAACTTATGTATGGTGTAACTTACTGTTGTGGCCAATTCACATTAAATTTTGAAGTACACAAGCAAAGGTTGGTCTCACTGTATTAGTTAAAAGTCAAGTCGGTAATGCAATTCGGCGGTGACAAGATTACCAAATGGAGGATTAAACTGGGAATGGAACTGGAACTCTCTCTCTGTCCTTTTTTTTGTTTGTTTGTTTGTTTGTTTTTTCTTTTTTGCAATTCCAAAAATAAATCATCGCTTGTGAAATTTCCTGCACCGCCATATAGAGTTTTATATTATCGAGAACCGCCGACTTGTTCGGAAACATGTCGCTTTGATTGAACTGAAAAATTTTACGACCAAAACTTTGATTATTTTTTTTTTCGGTTACTTGAACAAGTAGAATATTGAAAATGGAACGGTACTTTTCGGCCTAAAGGAACACTAGTGTAGTAAAGATCGATTAAACAAGTTTTGAAAAGGAATTTCAGAAGTATTTTCAGCGTCTCTCCCCAGTCTTACTCCTACCCTCCCGCTCGTTCCAGTCCTTTTGTTTCACAACTGCTGGCTTTAACGATCAACGCAACAAGACGATCCTTTGGCCGTCTGAGAATACTTCTTTGAACTAGTTTTAAAAGTTCTCACTATCTAGATTTGTACTCTCACTTACAAGGCGCCTTCTTCCCAATACATGTACACCGATTCCAGTGGTTTGGGAATTTTCACATCAGGAAACAATCTTCCCAGTGCTCTCAGGATCTGCTCGTCTACGGTTTTCTTAGAAATCTTCAGTAATTCTCCCCATTTGGTAGCACATAGCGCAGTTGCATAAGATATTTGTAGCACCGCCTCCCCTTTGGGACCACGTTTCCTGCGAAATCAGAAGAGAAAAATAGAGCAAAAACCGTTGGCGTCCACGATCACCTTATTACAATTCTAGACCAAGTTACACCAAAGAAATATAGCGTCTCCAAAAGACTTCTTCTTCACTTAAAATTTAAGTTTAAGAAAGAAATTACTCGAAAAATACGGAAATGAATGTAATATTTCGGTTTTTATTACAAGACCATTATCAAACGTAAGGTAGTAGAGCGCTGAACTTATAAGGAAAGCTAGCTAGGAAGGTGTGAACGAAAATTAACAAAAAATATTAAATCCAAGATGTGGGGCAAAGTATTAAAAAATGTAAACCGCTAAAACTGGACCTGTTGCTGAAACAATACGAATCCTCTAGCAGCTTTGATAGAGCATAATTAACTGTTTGTAATGGTTGGCAAGATGTAATAGGCCATTTTCGATACATTAAAATAGACCTTTTTACCGATACGGCGGCCATATTGAATTAATTCGATTTAAGGAGTATTATAGGATGCCCAGGGGGCCACACACGGGTTCCGTAAAAATGGTTTAGTTGAGGGTCTCAATGGGGCTAATCGTCAGCCGACGAGAAACGTCATTTTTTATAAAAATGTCAATCATCAAAAATGCAGATAATTATTAACCGTCGAGGGGTTTAAGGCCTGGCTTAAAAGCAGGATTAAAAGTATGTTCGGAGATTGTGATTGATTGTATCGTGACAAGATACCTAGAACAAGATGAAATTTTCCTCAGAAGTAGATCTTGAGTTCTTCTTGTGCCTTAACGTTTAAGATTAAACTCTCCAGTTAGGTTGACACCAAAATTACAATCTCGGTCTGATGGTTTTATTCTAGCGTTGACAATCAAAAATCACTAAGAATTGGATTTTTGACGGAACGAGAGCTAAACTGAATGACCTCTGTTTCACTAGAATTTCACATACGTGCTGTCGTCCTCTTAGCGCCAGATTCTACGTGAAAATGGCTTCAAAGCTCCAAAACAAAGCCAAATATCTTGAGCTTGATCTCGTAGCCTCGATCTCGACAATTCGTGTACAATTCATTTGTGTTTATTCTTCGACTTACTACGTTATCATCCTCAGTGTTCTTTTTTTCCTTTTGTTTTTGAGGGTCGAGTGTATAATTTGCACGCGACTTAAGAGTCATGTTGTCGAGGAAGGAGATTAAAAAGGATTCTTACTGAATGTACAGAGAACCATACCCCCTCGACTTACTTGTACGGGAATATAAACCCTAAGCAGTCACTGGTAGACACCATCACTTGCTCGTCTGCCAAATAACGACTTCCGGTAGAATTATCTTGCCACCAAGCCTCCTCAAACACGGCGAACCCTTTAAATGACAACATTAATCCAACAGACTGAAAGATGGAGTCCTTTTGAATCTTTTCGGCCACAGAGCCTTTGAGCTGCTTCATTGGCTGGGGAGGTATTGCTATAACCAGCTTATTTGCTCTTACTTTGTACTTCGTTGTATTCAGTTTAAATTGCTTTTCCCGATTTTCCTCAATTACTTTAATTTCTTCTTTTTTGTAAATTCTCGCTCCAAGATTAGTGGCAGACGTCTTCAAAGCTCGTGTAATTGCCGATAACCCGCTGTCAGGTCTGGAAAAGTTTCTCTTGAAATTTGCATTATTAACCATACGTGCAAGATAATTTCTTGGCTGGGGCTGGTTATTATAGTCTGGTAACCATGCAACAATGTGGGAAAATAACTGAAAACCTTCTGGCGTAAGATATTCTGAGAAAAAGTCGTAAGAGCTTGCGAAATTATTTGCCTCTCTTCGGTGACTAAATAGATACTCAATCATCTGTTCAAAGGTTGACTTCTGGAATCGTCCTTGATTGAGAGCAGGGAATGCTCTTTGCTTGAGGCTAAGTCTGTCAGTGGCAAAAATGCCCCGGGACTCAAATTTGGTTTGAAGATTTTTAGCGAGGTGGCTGACTGGTATGCCAAAACGTTTAAGTAGTTTCCTAGTAATAAGGATTAAAAACATTATAAGAACATTATAAGGATTATAAGAACCAAAATAGGAGAAGGGAAGAAAACTGGTGTAGTTATGCTAGTTTCTCGAGGGAATATAAGGATCAAGGAATATCTTGAGGTGACTTTTAAGGAAAGGGAGAACTGTTGCGTTTTTAGAGAAGGAGATGGTAATATTTTTACTTGGAAGAACTATGATATCAACAGTATAATTTTGTTATCAAACTCATATCAGGGGACGTTTCCCTGTTGCGTTTTTAGAGAAGGAGATGGTAATATTTTTACTTGGAAGAACTATGATATCAACAGTATAATTTTGTTATCAAACTCATATCAGGGGACGTTTCCCTTTTGCCCTGGTTACCTTCGGTTACTTACTATGTTTTGATTTGGTTTTCGATTGAAATAAGGCCCAACTCCAAATTTTGGCCCATGTATCTTATAGTGCCTCTTAAGGTAACGCCGTTGGATGGCAAAGTAGAATTTCTGCAAACCTTTATAACCGGCCGGAAGGCACTATGAAAAGACCATCATTACGGGGGCTTGAACAAGATACATGCGATGTACTAGGTCAAAAGCTCGGGCTTCGTGCTTCATCACGGGTTCCAAACATAAACTACGAGTCGCCCCCATTTTTACTCAGTGGAGCGAGCGAAACGCGAGCGCGCATGAAAATCACCCCACGCGAGAAAGGCGGGACGCGGTGGGGAGAGACACCGCCTGGTCTCGCCTTTCTCGCGTGGGGTGGTTTTCACGCGCTTCGCTCGCTCTACTATCCAACAGGAGGGCATTTTGTATGCGCATGAGTCAGTATAGGCTGTTGAAGGGCCACAGAGGCATTTTCTGTGTATTGTTTACGTTCAGTACCAGCATTTGCAGGCTGTTTTCTGGAGCTGAATGACGTGTATTGGGTGCTACGTTCCACAAACATGTTCTTTAAGGTATCGAGGTATTTCTACGATGAAAATGAGTTTATTGTAGCCTTGCTGTCGCCCTTGAGAGGACAGTCTTTCCCTTCGTAAAACAGTACATTGAAGACAAGATGGCAGTTGAACGTTCTTACCACCTAACATTTCGCGCACATTTTTTGAGCAGGAGGAAAAGGTCAGTATGGTAGTTTTTTGTTAAACAATTATCCTACAGATACTTAATTCTTCTCAATAGTATAACTCTAAAATTTTTATGATAATAGCTGAAATCCCAAAGGCTAACTATTGTTCTTTCTTTTGTTTTCTTTTAACAATGGATGAATGCATAATTAATGTATGGGGTTATACGGAAATCTTGCCAAGAATACTTCCGCGACTGAATGGCGCTTTGATGAAGGCTGTGAAAAATCGCCTTCTGCATTAATTTCAGCTTTCTTCTCCGGTACGTCTTCGTTGAGAAATAAAATACACGCTCTTCAACTATAAATTTAAATCAATATAATGATGCCAGTAAGATTGTGTTTTGAAAATAAGAATATTTCATCATTTAGTTATTATGCAAAGGAAAAAAAGTACAGCAATCGGTTTGAATTTTGATTTTTTTCACCTTATTTTGATGGTACATTGTTTGTTTACATTTTATTATGCAAATAAATATAACATTTTGGCGTTTTAAAGAAAATCTAGCCGAACGCCGCAACCCCAAAATAGCACGAAATGAAACGTTATCAATAAACCTTTTAAATAAATCCTGGCTTCTGTTGCAAAAAAACGCATTTATTCCTAAATGATACCATTTTGTGGACACTACATTTGTTGATATGCTAATTTTGAGACATTTCATTCACGAAGGATGTTGACTGAGACCAGCTTCTCCTCTGTATTGAACCACATTCTTGCTTAATGCATCAGTTTCTGCTTGACAATTCTTCCATGATGTACAACTGACATAAGGGGTTCATCTTGATACAGTAAAAACCCTTCAACAGAAACATCAATAAGAGACAAATTCATCCATCTATTTGTGTCATGTTTGTTGTCGCGTCCCAGCTCATTTGGGTCCTTTAGCAGAAGTATTTATTTTTTGAGGAAACAGCGTTACATGCACCCCTTTAACAAACTTCCTGTCTTATGTTTAAACAGGCTTTGAAGGTGAACAACATCGTCAGCTAGATTTTTGGAGTGATGGCCTTTCTCTGTTTTGAATGGATCACTACTGTCATCAAATATAAATTAATAACAAGAAATCGATTGTGGAACACAGGAGCTGTTACTTAAGAGTTACTTCAAAATAGTAGCTTTTAAAAATCTCTGGCCCAACCTCGAATTAGCGCCCACCTCGAATAAGCGCCCATTCTAAAAGCAGAAAAAGTTAATAAGCGCCCAGCCTCGAGTAAGCGCCCACCCCTCCTCCTCCCAATCAAACTCAAATAAGCGCTCACCCCCATCTCACCCACTTGAATGAATAAATTCTAATAAGAGACTTCCCCGAGAACGGAGTTTTCTTCACAGTATTTTACAGAAACCTTGCTTTGTTACTTCTTCGCGTTTTGTTATTAGCATTTATTGTTTTGTTGCAAAATAAACATACTTCACTTGCTAAAAATGGTGAAAATTTAATAAGCGCCTAGCCTCGAATACGCCCCCACCTCGAATAAGCGCCCACTCTCAAGGTCCAAAAATTTATTAAGCACCCAGGGCGGTTAATCGAATAAATACGGTACTGAAGAAAAATAAAAGTACTGTTCGTTATTTCGGAGTATGTGCATTCGTTTTGTCTACAACTGATCTTATGAAATGCTCAAGTGACTATGTACTACATAATCACTTGTAATTGTTGCTGTCTCAAACTCAATCCATTCTTCATTTCCTATAGAATATTTTGTATAAATTTTTCCTCGAAAACTTTCGAAAAACTGTAAAAACCCCATAGATTTCATGTTTTTGTGGCATATATAAACGCTTGTCTCCGCGATCAGTTTAACATGAGACATCGCGCTAATAAATAAACCTTGCGAGGTAATTTTTTTTTTTTCGCTTGTTGTCTTAAGCAGCTGAACATTGCTGCGATGCATTTCGTCCCTGATAAGTAAAACCACGAGTCTGGAAAGCAAACCATAGAAATGCATTGCTCTGCCAGTGAAAATCAGACTTACACAGCAACATGACTTTTTGGCGTTGAGTCTTGAAAGTCTTTAAAAGGCCAAGAAAACCTCCTGCTGAAAAATCTACAACTGGAAACCCGCGTAGAAAACGTCCGATTTTTGTCATGAAGAAGATTTTTTGTAGTAAAGTACGGTATTCACAGCCCCAACGAAATGGCTTTTAAAAGAGCTGTAACTTTACGTGTGGGTTTTCGATTTCCCGCCATCAGATTTGATGCGCCCACGCTATTGTCGTTCAGCGGATCCACAAATTCGCATGCAAAATGCCCTCCTGTTCTACTATCCCTGAGGAAAAATGGGGACTACCCGCAGTCTATTCCAAACACCGCGAAACAGATGAAAGGTGTTTGGAACCGCGATGAAGCACGAAGCCCGAGTTTTTGGCATGTCTTTTAAGACATTTTTCTCGAATGAAGCAATACGAAATTATGCAGTGACATGTTTTCTCTGGTATTCCATTGTTTCCATGTGTGAGTTTTGTTAATCAATAAAACATCCCATTAAGATGCTTAATCGCAGATGAAAAACATGTTTCCCCTCAGATGAAAGACTAGTGGTGTTTTATTTGGTGTTTCATTAGGTATCATGATTCCCCGGGGGGGGGGTACTTTAGGAATTTGGGCATGATTCATCCACCTGACCCAAGTGGTCGTCATTTATTGGCTTTTGACTGCAGGTTGCGAATGGTTAGCGAAAAGGGTACCCAATTTGCGAAGCAACAACAAAAAAGGACTTACCAAGCTAGTGAGTGGGTTTCGTCTACACGCCACGCGCCCAAACCTAACAGTACATGAACAAATAGGCGGATACTCACAAGCCAAAGTTTAAAAGGGGGAATTAACTAATTTACCCTACACATTCTGGTTAGATTTCGAGCAGTCTCTTATTTTTCTTTCCAAAGTTACTGCACGCGAACCCCAAACACGCGAGCGGCGAAGCCACGAACGTCGTGGTTTGCAATCGCGCTGGATGAGATAACAATTAGACGGATTTTAAAACAAAAGGCGGACTGCAAGCCGTCTACATTCTGATGGGCTGAGCAAATATTCATTGAATAAATAATTTTAATAAACAAAGTAAGCGTTTAAATAGCGACAACCATCAGGAAGCTTTTATTCGTGGAATTGAGGGTTGCCAGTCTCCCAAGTCTCAGTCTCACAAAATGAGATCTTTACTCATGAAATTTTGAGAATTTCACCTGTGTTTTCACAATTCTTGTGAAATTTGACATTTATTTTTTCGGGCTCCCATGAGAAATAGTCTTTGGGTTATTACAGATAACTAATTACATCTACAACCCTTGAAAATGTAAAAAAGAATGCGATATCGTTTAAATTATTCTGGTACAAGGTTTTTGTCCACTGATAATTGAAATTACTAAATTTCTGATGGATTCCGTCTAAAAATCTAAAACTTTTCCAGTAGAGCATGCTCCCGGACCCCCCATGAAGCTTGAGCTTAGGAATTAAGGTTAGTATTTATCTTAGATCCTCGCCTGTAATAATCGTATAATAGCTTCAATACCAGTCGAATAAGCATTAAAACACTGACCATGTCAAAAATTTATAAGCGTTCCACTGTTCCCGGGAAAGTGCGGAGCTTAAGTGCACCGCTCTTTGGAGTAAAAATGTATCTGAATTCACGGTTAATAGTGTTTTAAAACTATATCTGCCAGGTAAGATTTCACGTCATTCTTAAAACAACTTACTAACTGGGACGCCAGGCATTCGCTGAAAAGTGTAATCGTGTATTCGCCCACCAACGCGATCGCTTCTTTCAAACAAGCAGACATCAGTCTCTTTGTGGAGTCTGAGGAGAGTTTCGGCTACATACAAACCGGAAACACCTCCACCAACTATGGCCACGTCACATGACAGCTGATTTGTCTTGTCAGCTATAAAGCAAATTTGAGGACAATTTAAATTTCGTTCACTTTCCCCAAGGAGGTTTATTTAACCAAAAGTACCCCACGTGTGCACTGGGGCATAAGGGACCGTTCATTATTTATCGGAGGGGAGAGAAGGGTGAGAAAATGGGGGGACTCGAAATTTTAGCCACTGCAAAGAAGGGGGTCCTGAGAAAGATTATTGTTATTGAAGGGGGGTCTTGAAATTTTAAAGAGGTAAAGTATTAGATAAAAGCAACAAGAGATTTTAGTATACTATCTAATAGGAGCTGGGTACCCCAGATTTTATGGCTGGGAGCCTTTGGGATCCCTATGATTCTTCTTAGAGCAAAGTCTTGCTCTAACCGGGGTCCGGTTCGAGTAATAATATCGCATGTCTGATTTAAAGACAATCAGGGACTCTTATAGTTTTTGGGTCTTAGATTTCGAGGTTATTACTCTCTTGGTCGTAAGACCCATCATTTCTTACACTGAACCTCACCTGGCTTAGCAAAGGCTCGCTTCTTTCTGTTGCCGCTGCTGCTGGATTCTTTTGAACTGGAATTTTTTCGACCAGGATCAAAGAAGAGAACTAAAGAAGTGCCAACAACAAGCACAACTACAACTGTTATAGCAATGACCTTGTACTTTATGGATAAGCCTCCTCTCTTGCTGCTTTGTCCGGGCCGATCGTCAATTCTGAGTGTGCCTTCCATTTCCCCCGCTTGAAGTATCTATTTGAGGGTGTAATATCTTTATCGGTAAATCTTGTGTACATTAGTTTTTCTTATGTTGAGTGAATTTCAATGACAGTTTTATTAATAGAGGGCGGGTCAGCGGAATCAATGAGATGTCTCCGAACTCCACCGCCCCTTTCCCTCCTCTGACACCGGCTCTTTTCGCCTGCATGCTTTTTCGCGCTCACTCCGTTACTCCTCCCTTTTCCTAATACGGAGCCTGCTCCCATGTTGTTGGCCGACCTATTGGTCAGGTAATGGCGGCGGATTAAAAAGATGTAGCCTACGAAATAGCCTTGATGTTGAATTAGGAGTCATTTAATCCATATTATTAATAAAAGACTCACATACACCAGACAAGTAATTGTAATAATGACAATAATATCCCAAAGGCAGACATCGAACGCCTTATAGAAAATAGGAAACTTAGAAACAGAGGAAGAAAAAACCGCGCCCCACTAATACAGGAACCAGAAAGATCTCTACCACTGAGCTGGTTAATTACATGGGAAAGACAAAGATTCATTCATTCATTTATTTATACACGGGAAATCATCAGTTTAAAAAGTACATACTAAATAAAAGTAAACTACTAAAATCTAAATCACTTAAATAATTGTCGTGTGGGAGCTTAAACGAGAGTAGTAACTTTTATGCTTCTCTTTGAAAACCACCAGGGAGTTACATTCCCTTAGACCTTCAGGCAGAGAGTTCCACAAGGCGGGAACGCGATAGGAAAAGCTGCGCCTAAGGTGCTCTGTCCTAGGCTTAGGCAAGGCAAGTTTGTGAACTGAGTCTCTCACATCATAATTAGCACTAAATTTACAAAACAGTTGGGCCCCATGGACAATCATCTCAGTGAGTTTGACTTGATGGAGGGTGGGCAAAGAGGTGGCAGACAACTATGTAGCGGCACATCAGATAATGGATTGACACAATGGTGGCCGTGATCTGTAACAGGGGGAAACAAACCTGAGTATGGCGTGCTTAGATTTGAAGGAAGCTTAAGATTGTGTGGATCAAAATGGCTCTGGGATATTATGAAAGTGTATTTCTTCTCCACTAGCTTTGAAGAGTGATTAGACATCTAGTCCCCAGATGGAACACCAAGATAATGGCTGACACTGAGGGTGGAATTGAAATCTCCCGCACTATTAAGGTCCATCTCAAGGTGTCGCCCTCTTTCCTCGTCTCTTTACGCTGTGCTTAAATCCAGTTGCAACGGACGGCTATAGGTTATCCAGACCAATAGATACAAAGACAATCCACCTGCTGTTTTTCTATAATCTATAAGTGTATTCTTCATCTTTCACTATATATGGTACAGAAAGGGGCTAGCAGAACGTCCTTTAATAGGAAAAAGAACTTTTTGAGGCCAGTTAGAAGCAAAACCCAAGAATGTGATGCCTTAGTCAACATACATGTATACACTTGGGCAAATAAGATCATAAATACTAAGTTGGTATGCAAATTTTATGGAATAAGCTAAATACCACTAAATCTCCCTGGCTACAATGTATTATTTTTCCTTCAGAAAATTAAAACCTATTAAAGAACCTAGATACTAGCCTAAACTTGTGCTAATTACCCTTTATGTAAGAACCTGTCTAGGTTAACTTGGGAATATGCAGGTTCTTTGTAGCGGGTTTTTACTGTACTCCACATTTAGCACGGGCGAAATATTGTCAAATTACTCGGATGGAAACTCGCTTCCTCCCTATTATAAAACGTTCGTAAATACAGTCTGGTACCACGTTCTAATAACACACTACAACATGCGATACTTCGATCCAACACATTTTTTTTCTACAGAACCGGGGGGGTCCACGTCCCCATCGCACTGTTAGAAATCTCTGACATTCTCCTTCCGGCTGGTCAATAACGTCATCATGGTCAACTTAATCCGAAAGCAAATAAATGATCAAAAAAGTGCTCTCTGTCCTTAAAAGAAATGTTTACGTCTATTTAAAAAACGAAATTCACAATCTAAGTGTTCAGTGTTTCGAAGGTGACTGATTATCAGTTAACACTCTTCTCTCTTGCCTGCTTTCTCTGCTCTGCTTGCAGTCATCCGTCGGGGCCGCTGTTCTGCTCCTACGTCAGCTGTCCCGTGAGGCAGGCTAAGGTTCTCAGTCGTAAAAAATCATCTTGCTTATTTTAATGCCAGTTGCTTGTAGATATAGCCTTTCTACTGGGCGTCGTAGTTTTGTAGCATTTCCCTTGGGTGTTGTAGACATCACCACTGCACTACGTATGATTTCGTCTTTGTCTGTAATAAGTCTTTCTACTCGGCCGAGCTTCCAAAGTCCTCTAAAAAGTCCATTCCCTAGAAGAAGAAGCATTTACTCGAAATTTTCGTCGTTTCGTTGCTAGTAGAGAACATCCTCGCGTAACCAATTCAAACAACGGAGGAAGACTTTTAAGGCAGCCTTCAAGATATTAATGGCCTTGTTCTGAGGGACTAATTTCAACGACTGGTCCAGCGGTGTTTAAAGGAGAATCATAAGAATGCAAAGGTGCGACCATTATCTTTGATGTCACAAACCTCGGGTATGTCCCTTCCAGTGTTTCCTTTCTTAAATACACTACAGTTGCATATTCTCTTACTGATACATCACAGAACCCTTGCACACTCGCAGACAAACCCTGACCTGTTTTACTCCGCATCCATTTCTTTTTCTTAACTTAAGAGTGGTCCCCAAAACGTCATTTTCAAGGAAATTCGCCCACATTTGATACTTTCGCGCGGCTCTTTCGAATAAACGCGACAAAGTTTGAAACAACGCGAATTCATTTTAAAAGTGACGTTTTCGCTACCATCGCCGTAGTCGATGCTAAAACTCCCTACTAGTGGCGCTTGACGAAGATACCGGGCAATGAACTGGACCAGAACAGAGCCCAACCCAGCTTTGTATCGGATGACCGTTGATCTTGGCTCTCCTGGACGACCCCTGGACTACTATACAAAGTAAAAAGATTCCAGTAATGGGCCGCGCCAACCAATATGTCAATCTGTGCTTCTGACTTCTTCTTCGCAATTATCAGCCAAGGTTAAACCTGCAAAATGTGGGTAAACTCTCGCCGTTTTTCTGGACAGTGCTGACCTCGAAATGGAGAACAAATAACCGGCGCACGGATGGTAGAAATTGCAATCTAACCACTGCAAATCATATCCATGCATAGTTGCATTACCTGGCATTGTTGGTGATTCCAGTGTTTAATCCAAACGGTTTGATTGTTTTTGACCTAGAATTTCACAGTGACAGTTGATTTCTCCGGCTGGCTTCATCAATAGAGTACGACCTCTTCTGTATATGGACTGTACATCGGCGGTTGCTTCAGCTATCTGGGGGAGATCAGTGCCTTGGTGCCAACACACTAATGTTGGCATATGACTCCTGCCTTGCCTTACCAACTGTACTTTGGCTCTTTTGCGTTTCAGGGTCTTTGAATTTAGGTGATTTCCCACGTGGATCACAAATACTGAAGTAATGGGGCCCTTGACAGTTGCTGCATCGTGATCGAGAATGACAATTCCCATTGATATAATTTTTCTTGATGCAAATCAAAAAAAACACGAATGCTTCGCAAAATATCTTTGCGCGTTTGGACATTGGTCACAATGGTACATTGAAACCATGGGTGATTCTGACGACAGTAGGCACATGAAGATATTTGATTTTCCTCTGATCCCGCCACATGCGCTGAAGTCGAGGGAAACCTCCTGATTACTTCATGGGTGGAAACTTCTTATCTTCTTTTACGGGGAAACTGCTAGGGTCAGTTGACTGCTGAATAGTCAGAGCGCTGTCTGATCTGATTTCCATTCTTTACGTTAAGTTCCTTCGGAACGTTCGAACAACAACAGCAACAACAACGACAACAATGTATTTATTTAAAGAAATATAAAGTTTACAATTCTTCATATCCTGCAAATAGCTATAATGCTAATCTAGGCAGGACAAGACTTTAACTAAAGGCGTTATTAAATTACATAAGAAAAAAAGAAAAGAAGAAATACAAAAACATACAGAAAGAAACACCTTACATATAAATTCAAGTACAAAGGATTTTGTTATTTGAAAAAGACTAAAATTACAACTGGAGGTATATACAACATATCAGGTTAACTTCACAAAATATTCTATTAAATAATTAACATTCAAATAATTATCTTCATTACCTAGAACATTAAGGAGTAGTGATTTAATTTTTTTTACGAAAATTAGAAACGTTGAGAGTCTTAACAGAAAGTGGAATAGAATTCCAAATAGACACACCAATTCTAGTAAAAGATTTTTTCATTTTTTCGGTTCTAGGGAATTTGACAGAGAAGCATTCTTTTGCAGATAATCGCGTATTATAATAATGTTTTGTATTGATTTTCGCAAACTTATCGAGAAGACTTTTAGGAGCTGTCTTAGCATGAACGTCATACATTAAATACCTTAACTGTTGAAAAAACAAAGACTGCAAAGGAAGGCAGTTTGATTCAGTAAAAAAAAGGGATTGCATGGTCTCTGGGTTTAGAAAAATAAATCAAAGGCAGAGCACGTTTTTGCAGAACAAGTATCTTATTGAGGTAGGTCTGTGGACAGTTGCCCCATGCACAGATACCATAATTTAAATAAGGAGAAATAAGTGCATGATATAAATTCAAAAGAAGACGTCGTGGAATGTAATGCCTCATTTTAGCAATTATTCCAACCGACTACTAATTTTGTGACAGATAAAGTCAATATGATGCTTCCATGATAGTTCAGAATCAATCATTATACCCAAATATTAACAAAGTCCTTCATCTCTAGAGTTACTCTAGTATTTAAAGTTGGATTAAAAATCTTCATTTGAGGAATGAAAGGCATTCTTTTTTGGCGTGGACGAAAAATGACATAATAAGACTTTTTGACGTTGAGCGTTAGTTTGTTAGCATTAAGCCATTCACTTACTTTCTCAAGGTAATACTGGGATAGTTATTACTCACGCCAACGGAGTGAGCTTTTCCTTTGCATGGAAAAAAAACCTTTACATGTAAACAACTATCGGAGTTTTTCGAGACATATTCCCATGAGAACCTATCTCTAGCTTATGGAATATTCGACGAAGATAGTAACCATCCAATCCGCTTCCACAAACTTCAATAGAACAAAAAGTGTTAAGTCATCCGCATATTAAATAAGCAAAGTTCTTACCCTTCACCACTCATCACTTGCCATCACTATTTATAGTAGGTTTTGTTTTGCCATGAGTTAATTTTGTTTTTCAGCGAGTTGACTGTATTGTGCCGTGAGTGCGTCTGTCAACACTTATAGACGTATTAACAGACGGATAATTCTGCTGGGGCGGCTAATCTGTCTCTCAATTTACATCAAGACGGAAAACAAGATGGGTTTTTCTTGTCTCTTTGGGAGACTGGTGGCAATTTTTTCCCTTAAGTCGAAACCTAAATTCATCCACGAATTTTTTACCTAGACGAACTAGTAGTCTGGCTTATTCTCCGTCTAGGCACGGATAATCCGTATCTAGTATAAATTCGGCCATGATGGCGACTCTTCTTTTCACAATTCCGCAAACCCAAATCCACGTAGAAAGTGATTACTCTTACTAGTGATAACTCGCGACGTTTTTTGCGCTTCCCATTCCATCACTCCCGTTAACGGAGTTTCTCTTCTCATCCGCCTCTAAAGAACCATGTAAGCACTTAATCATGGGGGCAATTAGACACCACTTTTACAACTTAAAACTTTCATGTGGTTTAATCATATTTTGAATTTTTGACATACCAGAATCGATGTTTCGCGGTTACGGTTAGGCGTTATTTCGACCACGAAAACAGCACACAATCAAGGTGCAAACAAAAGTTATTTCGCAATACATTTTTACGAAGTCTTAAAGCTTTGGGTAACTGGTAAATACATTTAGTATATACACACTCGGTGATCTTGGTGATTTAAACAATCTGATTGGTTCGCTATCTCGGACTATTCAACAATATTCACCTCCTAGCGAGTGGATAATGTGTGAACTCGGTGTTTTTCCCATTTTTTTAGAGAACGATCTTTTAAAAGTCGACAAAATCCTAGGGCTGACTTTTTTAAGGCAAGAAAAGACTTGGAAGGATTCAATAGGCGTTTTTCAATTTACTGTAGCTGAGTTTTGTGCTCGATGGATTGTTTACAACTCCCCTGTATTCGCGTAGAAGCCGTTTCGTGAAAAACTCAGCGTTTTCTAACAAGACATTTTGGCCCAAAAATCGAAGTTTATTTATGACAAACAACTTTAAAAGGAAATTTTTGCAGAAATTCTACGTTTCAAGCAAACAGGAAAAAGAATGATACAGGAAGACGACGTCTTACCTCGAGCAACCAAGCCGCCATTTTTGTCAGCACTTGATGCGAAGAACGACACAACAAACCCTTTTGGCTATAAACTTGGCGAGTCAACAGAAAAAAACAAAGCTCTACTTTTCTTCTCAGGTAAGGAAACAGTTCAAACTTTTAGCGGTTCCATTTAAGCCATTACGCCGTTGTTTGCGAAATGATAAACTTGTGAATAGACCTTGTCACGATTTTCGACGCCATCTTGACGAGTAGGCAAACGCGTGAGAAATTACAGTGTTTGTATGAGAATCTAATGTCGAATAATTTCCGTAGAACGGCTGTTCTGAAAAAAATATCGATTGTAAACTAAAGCTGCACTCCTAAGGATTCTCCTGAAAAAATTTGAGGGCCTTACATGCACTAGAAGACCTAGAACCACTTTTTACAATTTTCTATACATTTGTCTGTAAGAAAGTGCCGGGAAAATTACAGACAAATATATGGAAAATCTAAAGCAAGCCTCTGAAGAAATTTAAGCACAGGTACACCCCCAAAATTTTTTAGGACAACCCTTTGCTTTGTAGCTTTAGTTTACAATAGATATTTTTTTCAGAACAGCCGTTTTACGGAAATTATTCGACATTAGATTCTCATACAAACACTATAATGTCTCACGCGTTTGCCTACTCGTCAAGATGGCGTCGAAAACCGTGACAAGGTCTATTGCCATGTTTGAAAATTCTGCAAAGATCTATTTTTAAAGTTACGCGTGATTTGATCTGTCAATCAAATCGTACTTTTTAATGGTTTCCTCTCTGATTTTGTTGAGATCACTTCGTGTGTATATACTAAAACAATTATTCTTTTCAATCTCGGTGAATAGTGGCTTTGGGCTTTCGCGGCTCGGTAAATATTTTGCCACTATTCACCTCGATTTCAAAGAATAATTGTTAAGTGCAACATCAAGTCAATAGGAGCTTTTGCGCGCTTGTATTGCTTCCTTGAAAATTGTTGAAATTTGCACCAATTTCGCGAATAAAAAAACTTATGTGTTTTTATCGAATTTTCCAACTTTTCTAAATTTCTCAAAATGTAAAGCGCTTGAGGAAAGGGTTATTTGGGTGGTAATAGCCAAAATTCGAATTTTTAGAAATGATTTGAGATTCTCGACATTTTCCGACACTGGCTCTAATTAGTCGACTGACATTATCCGTCTAGACGGATAATCCGTCTCTAGTATAAATTCGGCCATTATGACTGTTCTTCCGATGATTTCCTTTGAACAATTTCGCCAAACCGAAATCCAAGTAGCAGAAAGTGATGCTCGCTACTTTCTTGGGGGCTTCCTTCGATCTCGGGCTCCCGTTTAGGAAGTTTCCCTTCTCATCCGGGCCAAAAGACAATTTAAATATTTAATCATTAAACTTTTACAAGTGGAATTCACAGGTGTAGCTCTCTGTTTACGGATTCTAAAACAATGAATACACTTGTAAATCAGTTTTATTTGTAAATAATTTATCAAACTGACCACTTCGTGACTGATGCCCATAGGGATAACTCGCAGGATCGATTGCTACGCTGGAATCAGTTTGGCTGAGACCAAAGCAGCTTGAGTAAACAGTGCAAAAGGAGGAAATATAATGCAATACATCTGGCAATACTTAGGGGCTTTTTTAAAAATTCCTGCATTATCCATCCCGCAGCTATTTTTTATATCGAGGATCGTTCAGCGTCAATTTTTCACACTCGTTCGAGACTTAATTTTAGTGCCTTAAATTATCACTTTTTTCGGAAATATTGCTGTCCTTCACCTGTCCGTAATCTTTCCGATGCATCTATTGAACACGTGAAACATAATTTCCTATACTGCCCAAATTTTTGCTGCTCTGGGTGAAAAGCTCTTTGCCTCGCTGCCTAGTTACTTGGAAATGGATGGCATTGTGCCTCAGATAATAAAAACAATTCGATTGGCTTTTTAAATGGTATTTCTTCTGCTTTATTTCAAATTAACGATAGGTTGTTTTAGTTTGTCCAATTGTTTATTTCGCGATCAAATCGCTTCTCTTAGTTGCTGTGTGTGTGTTTTTATATTCTATTTTGGTTTTTCTTTTATTCCGGGTTGTCTGGGTGGTATTAGCCAAAATTCGAAGTTTTAGAAATGATTTGAAATTCTCGATATTTTCCTACATTGGCTCTAATAATTAGTGGTCTGACCTATTATCCGTCTAGGCGGTAACTCGTCTCTAGTATAAATTCGGCCCTTATGACGATTTCTCCGATGGTTTCTTTTTCACAACTCGGCAAAACCCAAATCCAAGTAGCAGAAAGTGATGACTCGAGTGATAACTAGCCACGTTTTTTGCCCTTCCTTTGATCTCTCCCGTTTACGAAGTTTCTCTTCTCCCCGGCTCCAAAAGACCATGTAAACACTTAATCATTAAACTTTTACGAGTGAAATTCACAAGTGTAGCTATTGTTCACGGATTCTAAAACAATGAACACCCTTGTAAATCAGTTATACTTGTAAATAATTTATCAAACTGACCATTTCGTGTCATCGCGGGATCGATTGCTACGCTGTTGATGTAAGTGGAAAATTTTCTGGAATCAAGATTGGCTAAGAGCAATGCAGTTTTAAGTAAACACAGTGCAATAGGTGGAAATACAATGCAAAAATATGTGAAATGAAATGCAAAGATAGGGAATTGTGGGAATTAATTATTCTGAGAATTAATCACAAGTAAAGTTGGATGAGGAGATTGCCATTTCTAGTCGTGTTAGTTGCCCTCAGGTATCTTGTCCGTTAAATACAATGTGTTTATACTCCAATACATCTGACAATACTTAGTAGCTTTTAAACTTCCTGCATTTTCCATCCCGCAGTTATCTTTTTTATATCGCGGATCGTTCAGCGTCATTTTTTCACACTCGTTTGAGACTTAATTTTATTGCCTTAAATTATCACCTTTTTCAGAAACATTACTGTCCTTCACCTGCCTGTGCTCTTTGCGATGCAACTATTGAACACGTGAAACATTATTTCCTATACTGCCCAACGTTTTGCTGCTCTGCTTGAAAAGTTGTTTGTAGCCTGTTCCAGGCGTTCGAAGTGGAGTATGGCGCGAGGTAAGAGAGCGGGAACTCCTCCCCATCACATCCCCTCGCTCTTTTTTTCTACTAACATCTCGTTGCACCTTCCTCACGATCTGAAAGCCTTGAATAGGCTAAGTTGTTTGCCTTCGCTGCACAATTACTGGGAAATAGACGGCATTATGCCTCAGATAATAAGAAAATCGATTGGTTTTTAATTGGTATTTCTACTGCTTATTTTCAAATTAACGGTAGGTTGTTTAAGCTTGTCCAGTCGTTTATTTCGCTATCAAATCGCTTCTGTTAGTTGCTGTGTGTATGTGTTTTTATATTTATTTTTGTTTTTCTTTTATTCTTTGGCTTTTTTGTGTGTGTGTTCGATCGTGACGTGCATTTGTATTTTTTAAATATTCAATGTAAACAGCGTAAGCTCTCTTGATAAGCCCTTTAGGCTATTAGAGCAAATGTTGTAATAAATATTGTTATAAAAAAAATACTTAAGATACATCTATTTTTGCAGAAGAAATGGAGACTATACCAGTAGGTCTGTTGCAACCTCTGCCTTAGTTGTTGAAGCGAGTATAAACTAATAAATTCGAAGAAGATGTTTACCTTCTAATCCGCTTCCCCGAACTTCAAAAGTATAAAGTAATAATGACCTAATTAAACTATTTTAAAATCCTCTAGCGCATAACCGTACAATTTACAAGCTCTTATATTGTATAGCCTGGAACAAGCTTTCTGTAGCGATAAGTCAATATGTGTTCAGGCGTTCTTCCAATTGAGGGTAACGTATTTAAGGCAGTTGTTTTGTCGGCTTTCCCCTTAATACCATTTCCCTGGTCATGCTTTTATTGAGATCCATCGTGGTCCAATTACAGGCTCATTGTTGGATCAGCTTGGAGTGCACTCAACAAAATGATGAAAGTGTGGAAATCAAACCTAAAAAAAAACATTTCAAAGTAGGTTTTTTTCAGGCTATAGTTGAAAGTGTTCTACTTTATGGTGCTGACTGCTGGACGACGACTGGAAAGATGAGGAATAGTCTAGATGGTACGTACACAAGAATGCTCAGAGCAGTTCTTGGAGTTTCCTGGAAGGAGCATAAAACCAACAAAGAACTGTACGGCAACCTTCCTAAGATTACAGATACACTGATGATCAGGAGGCTGCGGTTTATGGGACACTGTTGGAGAAAAAAGGATGAGGTGATAAGTGATCTACTACTCTGGGAACCAAAGCACCGCGCAAGAAAGAGAGGAAGACCAGCAACAACATATGTAGACCAGCTGCGAAATGATACTGGTTTGAGCATTGCTGAACTGAAGAACATCATGGGAAACCGGAAGGAAGGCTGAAGCTAGTTAATGGAGTTTGAGTTCGCTCGAAATAAGCAAAGTTGAATCACTTGTTGGATATCAGGGATATTCCTGACCTCTTTCAACGCAAGAGACTTAAGAGCTGTTGAGTTGGCTGTAATGCAAAGTGTTAAGTCATCCGCATTTTAAATAAGCAAAGTTCTTATCCTTGTAAAAAGACTCTTAGACTCTTAGTATAAATTCGGCCAATATGACGACTCTACCAATAATTATAATTACCTTCTCACAATTCCGCAAACACAAATCCACGTAGAAAGTGATGACTCTAGTGATAACTCGCCACTTTTTTACGCTTCCCGTTCGAGAGCTCCCTTTTACGAAGATTCTCTTCTTATCCGGCTCCAAACGACCATGTAAGCCCTTAATCATGGGGGCAACAGCTTAGACAAAACTTTTACAACTTAAAACTTTCATGTAGTATAATCATATTTTAAATTTTTGACATACCAGAATCGATTTTTCGCGGTTAAAGTTGGGCGTTATTTCGACCACGAAAACAGCACACAATGAATTTGCAAATAATGAATGCCAAAAACGATATAACAAAAGTGATTTGGCAAGACATTTTTAAATAGTCTTAAAGCTATGGGTAACTGGTAAATGCATGTGAAGCATCAGGTCAATAGGAACTTTTGTGCGCTTGTACTGCTTCCTTGAAAGTTGTTGAAATTTGCACCAATTTCGCGAATAAAGAAATATATAAAATGTATTTTTATCGAATTTTCAAACTTTTATAAATTTCTCAAAATGTAACGGGCTAAGGGATTTCTTAAAATCATTTTTCTTGAAATAGTTGACCTAAAGAGTTGTTTGGGTGGTATTAGCCAAAATTTGAATTTTTACAACTGATTTGAGATTCTCGATCTTTTCGGAAATTGGCTCTTAATTAGTCGTCTGACTTATTATCCGTCTAGACGGATAATCCGTCTCTAGTATAAATTCCGCCAGTATAACGATCTGTGATGATTACCTTTTCACAATTCGCCAGGTTTTTTGAGCTTCATCGATCTCTCCCGTTTACGAAGTTTCTCTTCTCATCCGGCTCCAAAAGACTATGTAAACACTTAGTCATTGAACTTTTACAAATGGAATTCACAAGTGTAGCTATTGTTTACAGATTTTGAAACAATGAACACACTTGTAAATCAGTTATACTTGTAAATATTTCATCAAACTGACCATTTCGTGACCAATGACTATAGGGATGACCCGCGGGATCGATTGCTACGCTGACGATAAAGTGGAAACATGAAATGCAAATATCTTAGAGAATGGAGTTCTGTGATAATCTCATAAACTAGTTATAGCTATCGCTAAGTGTCAAAGAGCAAACTAAGATTTTACCTATAGGAGCGCGCCGTTCAATTTGTTTAGAAATGCAACTTGACTTACCGTAATTTACGAAAAATAGTTTGAACTCAATTCGATTGCGTAAGTGAAAATTAGCTTGGAAATAGTGAACCAAACTGTTCTACTGCATAAAGAATTTGAAACCCCGACTTTACATAGCATATTTTTCGAGATATTGAAGTTCGTGTTTTTGTCCGAAGTTTCGCACGGGTCATCTTGCGATTATTTTGCTTTAAAGACACAGATTTTGCAGCGTTATTATTATTTCTTAGCAGCAGGCAATAAAAAATTCCAGTGGGTGAAATGCGACAGCTATACGCGTATGATGCAAATGATGCAAATGAATCCACCCGACGATTGGTTAAAGACGGGATGAGCACGGGACTCACAAACAAGGACACGGCCGCTTGGATTCTCTGTTCTGTATCATGTGTTCGGTCGAAAAAAATGCAGTCCCTGTTCTGCGTTACGTCATAAAAGTTACCTTACACTGCCTTCGAGATCACGCTGCCTTGGAACTTTCGTCCACGGCTTTATTCTGCTGCCGCCTCGCAGCCTCGCGTCTTCGCGAGGCTGCCGATTTGAAATAATTGAACCAAGAGAGTATTCAATGGAATCAAACCACTATGAGATGAGGCCGCGTTTCCAAAGCTATGAATCTTTTTTTTTTTAATATTAGCTAATTGTCTCGCTAAAAGGAGGACATAGAGAGGTTCTGAGGGGACGGAATCTGTTGTTGTCTCAGACGGATAATCCGTCTCTAGCGTGAATGCGGCCAATGGCCGAATTTATAGTAGAGACGGATAATAGGCCTGACGATTAATTCATCTAAGTACAAATTCGTGGGACGAATTTAGAAGGGTTTCAGGACCCTTTTTAGGTTTCGACTAACGGGAAAAAATTGGCACCAGTCTCCCCGAGTCAATCCTCAAAAACCCCACTTTCGTTTCCGTCTAGGTGTAAATTAAGAGACAGATTAACCGTCTTGAACGAATTATCCGTCTGTTAGTATGTCTATAAGACGTGTTGACAGACGAACTCACGGCACAATACAATCAACTCGACGAGGAACAACAAAATTAACCCACCGCAAAACAAATCAAATCAAGGCATGCAAAACAAAATTAACTCACGACAAAACAAAGCCAACTAATAGTGATGGTTGAAGATGAGTGATGAAGGGTAAGAACTTTGCTTATTTAATATGCGGATGACTTAACACTTTGCATTCCAGTCAACTCAACATCTCTTGCGTCGGAAGAGATTAGAAATTCCAACAATGCACCTGTAATTAGACCACGATGGAGCTCAATCTAAGCAAGACCTGGGAATTGGTATTGAGGGGGAAGCCGACCAAACAACTGCCTAATACGTTACCCTCAATTGGAAGAAAACCTGAACACATAATGACTTATCGCTTCATAAAGCTAGTTCCAGCACAGGTGGCCCAGACGTAGTGTGTGTCAATATATTAATATTCACATGGACAAAATTGGATAGGTCGTCGAAACTCCCATGAACTAAAGTAGTCCGAAAGTCAAAATATAACAAAACAAAGCTAAGATACCTTTAACTGAACGTCTCCTTCTTCTTCCTGGCCGGTTAAAGTGGCATTTTGTTGAGTTTTGCAATCGTAGGTACTATCCACTAGAGAATAATTAAAGGCTGGCTACAAAACAAACGGACCATCTCCACGCGCCTTCACGCGAGGTGCTATAAATTCGAGAATGAAAAATTTTCCTGTTCGCAAAGTTTTAGATTGTAAGAGAATGATATCCCTAAGGCGGAGATAGGCCTTTGTGGCCACTGAACTCCAAATAGTGTATCAGTCCTATTTGGGTTTTTTCCAAGCCACATTGCTTCAGATTTACTTTGGTTAAGCTTTAAACCGCTGCAATCTTTAAATAGGTCTAATAACTCTAACAGTTTCCCAAGCGACTCTTTATCTTTGCAAAAGGAGGTGGTGTCATCGGCATATTGAGATAATTTTATTTCTTTGTTTAGGACTCGAATTCCCTTTATATGTTCATCAGCTCTTATTGAGCAAGACAGTAATTCTGCGGCTAAAATGAACAACAAGCCAGACAAAGGGCAGCCTTGTCTTACTCCTCTCTTTAAAGTAAATGACTCGGAGGCGAAGCCGTTGTTTATTATGCAGCTAGAAATGTTTGTGTACAGAGTTTTCACCCAAGTCTTAAAGTCGGGTCCAAATTGAAAGGTATCTAGAGCTTTAAATAGGTACTCCCATTCTAAACTATCGAATGCTTTTTCAAAATCGATGAAGAAAGCAATTCCTTCTATGTCCTGGTCAACGGTGAAATTGAGGATGTCGCTTATAAGTCTGATGTTTTCACCGATAAATCTTCCCTCTACGTAACCAGTTTGTGTGTTATTTATAACTGCCGATAGAACCTTTTTTAGTCTGAGAGCTAAAGCTTTAGAGGCAATCTTATAATCCACATTTAAAAGTGAAATAGGTCTCCAATTTTTAAGATACAATAAATTTTTGTTCTTTTTTGGAATAAGACGTATGATGCTTTGTCTTTCAGAAATTGACAGCTCACCTTTATGGAATCCATAATTAAAACTGTTTACCATTATCTTGCCTAATTGACTCCAGAAGAAGCTGTAAAATTCGGCAGTAAAACCGTCATTGCCAGGGGATTTGTTTTTTTGGAAACATTTTAAAGCATTCCAGCACTCATTCTCCGTCAGCAAGCCTTCGCAATTCTTTCTTTGTTCATCATTCAGCTTTTCTACCTTGTCATTATCGAAGAACACTTTGAATTTAGGATCGTTTATTTGAGGATTTTGCGAGGAATATAAGGATTGATAAAATCTTTTTTGTTCTTTTAGGATTTCCTTTGGGTCCGTGATACTGCTTCCGTTTTCTTGTATAAGGCTGGTAATGCATTTATTTTCATAATTTCGTCTCTCAAGATTAAGAAAATATTTCGAACTTCGTTCGCCGAACTCATGCCAACGGGCCTTGGAGCGCACACATGCTCCTCTTGCCCGGTCGTAGGAAATCTTATCCAATTCGTTCTTAACTTTAATGTATCTCTGGACGGCTTCTGCTGATGGGCAGTTTTCACCCATATTTCCCAGTCTTGAGACTTCCTGTACGAGATCTTTTTCATAATCTTTTTTCATTTTAGCTTTTTGTTTTGAATAACTAATTGTGAACGCCCTTATTTCCATTTTAATCAACTCCCATAAGAGTCCGTGATCTTCAAGATCCTGATACTTGTTTATAAAGTGCGGAATTTTAAACATTAATTTTTCTGCATATTCATCATCTTCTAAGAGGGAGGAATTGAATTTCCAGAATCCAGGACCTCTTGGGTATTTCTCATTAATTGGCAATTCCAACGTCACTAAAGAGTGATCGCAATGTGCAGCGTGCTTGATTTCACATTTCTGCACGGGGGAATTTTGTAATAGTTGACGGGCTATTAGCCAATAATCTAATCTGCATTTTATTTTCAAGTCAGATGTTCGCCAAGTAAATTGTTTTTCTTCTGGATGTAGCGTTCTCCATACGTCGTCTAAATCCAAAATACACATCAGTTGCTCGATCTCGCTGGCGACATTCCTTCTTGACGAAACATCACGTCCTCCTTCTTTATCGGTTTTGGAAAGAGGGCAATTAAAATCGCCACCTACTATAATGTTGTCGTTGGGAAACTGTTCAAGTAAAGATCTGAGTTGTTTAACAAATATAATTTGCGCGTTATCATTATTGGGTGCGTAAATATTGGCACAAATAAATTTCTGATCATCTATAGAAAACTGCAGGATAAGAATCCTGCCGTTTTCACAACAAATTTCATTTTCTACTAGCACTTTGAGTCGAGGATTAAACAGAATTGCTACTCCTTTGCTGTGTTTACTACCATGACAGAAGTACACTTTACTACCCCACTCGTTACTCCATAATTTTTCTTGGTCAGTAGAGCTATATGTCTCTTGCAAGAAAATTATTGAGTACTTGTTAACGTGCAGTTGCCGAAAAATAGCTCTTCGTTTTCTTGAACTATTTAAACCCCTAACATTTAACGTAATAAAAGTTAACTTATTCATATTAACGAATAAATATCGATATCTTAATAGTTTCACAATACAGAAGCCTTCTTAAGCTAAAGCCTGGAGAAAACATTACATCACTTACAACATAAAAACGAAAATTACCTTTTATGAAACAAATTAAAGGCATTGCCTGTGAAGTTCTTTTAACTCCAACAATGGGTAGAATGTGAGATTAAAGTTGTTGTTGGTCAGTATCACTCCGACGGCGTTGCTAGGTTAACTCTTTGCCTCTTCCATTTCATGGCGTAGTTTTGCTAGTTCTTCTGTTCCTACGATTCTGTGACGGCCATTGGCATCGACATATTTGAGTATTGCAGGATATGCGATGTAGACTTTCCGGTCGTCTCCGAGTTTCTTCTTTAGAAACTTTCTGTAGGGCACGAGCTCTTGCCTCCGCCGTTGGGTTTTTTTGGCGAAATCCTCACTTATACCGATGGCATTTCCGTTTAACGGGTTATCCTTTAGACGAGCGGCGGCATTCCTTAGTACCTTCATCTTATCCGTGTATCGAAGAAAAGCGACGTGCATTGGTCTGGGACCCTTTTCACCAGCAGAAGGCGTTTTGCTTGGCGTGCGGTGTGCCCTCTCCAGCTCAACATGGCCACATAACGTTTCAAGGCCCATATGCTGCGTAATAAAATCCTGTACAAAAGAGATGCAATCTCCTTTTTCGGCTTTCTCTGGTATATTGTAGAAGACTAAGTTGTTCCTTCTTGACCTGTTTTGTAATTCTTCGATTTCATCCTTCAGCGCATCGACAGTGGCGTTATGATATATAAAATTGTAAAATTCAAAAGCTGTTTAATATATGGTCTCAAAGAGATCTCTCACTTTATGGCAAGATAACAATCGCCAAAACATTAGGGCTATCGAAACTTATCTTTGTAAGTTCGTGCATACATACACCGCCTCATTATATAGATATCACTAATAGATTGATTACAGATTTTGTCTGGAATAACAAGAAAGCAAAGATAAAAAGGGATACTCTTATAGGTCCAAAAGAAAGAGGAGGGCTGGATTTACCAGAATTTGAGACTATATCCAAGTCGTTACAAAGTGCTTGGGTTCAAAGAATGAAGAATGGTGTAGAGGATCAGTGGATGTTAATTCCTTTATTTTATTTGAAAAATGTTGGAGGGCCATTTATTTTTGATTGTGATTATGATGTAAAATTTCTAGGCCTAAACAACTTACCAATCTTTTACGCTGATGTTCTTAACACCTGGGCGGAAGTCCGAGAGCAAACTTCGGACAATGAAATCTGTGTTGAGAATGTAATCTTATGGAATAATAAGCATATTTTAATAGACGGTAAATCAGTATATTGGAAAGAATGGCATGAAGCTGGTATACTTAGAATTAAAGACCTACTAGATGAAAAAAACAGATTCCTCACACTTAATAAGTTTCTTTTAAAAACTGGCCTCAAGGCGCCTTTTACTAAGTTATTTGGTTTAATATCAGCTATACCTTATAGATGGAAGTGCGCTTTGAGACCGGGATTTATCATGATCAATCAAGATATGGAACAAAATACAACTAAGGAAATTAACGTGGTTACTAGCAAGAAGGTTCGCAATATACTTATTCAAAGGAAATTTGTAGAACCGTTGGCTAGCCTTCGACTATGCAGGCAAGGATTGGACAGTTCCAAACTTAGTTCTATTTATATGCTTCCATTTAAAACAACTAAAGAAACAAAATTAAGCATATTTCAATATAAGATTGTTCATAATATTCTTCCACATGGGGTTCTGTTACACAGAATGAAAATCGTAAACTCTCCTCTCTGCATACATTGTGATTCCCTAGAAACGCTCTCCCATATGCTAGTTAACTGTATAGTAATTCAAAAGTTTTGGTTTGAAGTAATTAGCTGGTGGAAAACTCACAGTGGTGAATGTTTGCTATTTGATGACTTAAGTATAATGTATGGCTATAATCCCGAAGATCCTAAAAGGCAAATCCTTAACTATTATATCCTTCTTGGCAAGAGACATATCTTCCTGCAAAGGAGCGAAATTAAACCCCCAAGCTTTGATCACTTTCTTGAATTCGTTAAAGACAAGTTAATTGTACAAAGATCGATTTTTTATTCCAAAGGACAAAAAGCAAAATTTCTTTCACAATGGAAGCCTCTCCTCTCCTTACTGTAAATGATTATAATCTAATCTACGTATGCGTGAAGCAAGCCTGGTTGCAGTGTATGTTGTATTAATCGTTGGAATCTTAATTCTTAATTGTAATTTTTTGTAACCTTAAATTTTGTAGTAAAAGTGTTGTAAGTGATGTAGTGGTAATAAAGATCTCTGTTAATAAAAAAAATAAAATAAAATAAAATAAATTCGAGAATAATCGACGAATCTGCTCCAAATTGCCATCGGCTAATCTCTAGGTAACGTGTGCTCCGGCTTCTTACTCGCTGGCTCCACAAACCCATCACAACTGCACAATAATCGCTCGCTCATCAACAAACACTGTTGACCCGCTTACGCTTCGATATGACCGCAAACTGCGAGGATTAATACGCGACGTGAATATTCAAGCTTAGCGACCGCGTCCGCGTCACAATGCATCACTTGCTATGGGAGGGATGGTACTATTGCTTCTAGGTCAATCAACACTGAGGGAGGGTCCGCCGCGTTAGTTTTGACCAGAAAACAAAAGGTGATTGCGCGACCGTCCGTAAACAGTTTTCAACAGAGCGGCCCTGGTTTTCAAGTTCGAATTCTTCTAATGTTGGCTGTCACAGCTGCTGTCACATTGTTCGACCAGCTGCTTGCATAAGTTCTTGACTCTACTGGACCTACTTGCTTGTATTAATTAAATTAGAAATACGTATCTCGTAATAAGCCTCGCGAAACTCCAACTGTTCTTTCCAGAACTACGTCTTACTCTACAAAATGTTGTCCAAACTGGTGAGGGAGGACGAGGATTTTCCGCCAAAGAAAAAGGCAAAATCTGGCCTCAGCTATGCAGCTGAATGGAAGATACAACTGAAGATGTGGTAAAGTAAAATTTATGTGCGCGATATCTTTTTATTATTATTATTTTCAAAACTTAGGGGCACCCAACGACGATTTCCCCCTAAATGCATTGAAAACACCTTTAAGACTGTCCAGATTACTTTACTATCTCTAAAATGCATTCTAAGCGGCGCTTATACATAGATTTAGTCAGGAGGGCTGAAAGCGAAGCTCCCGATCATATTTATAGTTTGCTCATCAGTACTAAATATAAAATCGTGTATTGCTAAGCGGAGAGGGCAACGAAACAGGGGCACCCAACGACGGTTTCCTCAAATCCACGTTTTTAGCTATTTATATAGTACTTTTAGCTCTATAGAAATGCATTCTGAGCGGCGTATAAAATTTGTATCTGTTCGGCAAATCTAGGGGAACTTGAGTCTTTTCGAAATTACGAGGAATTCAGAATTATTTTCCCGAAAAGTTTAGATGCAATTTAACGTATTACGAAGGAGATAATTTTTAATTTCAGATTCCTTCTTTCATCACATTTTTGAATCCGAAAATTTTAGGTTTCCTTTTTAGCTACGAAAAATAGCCTAACCCGGGGAGTGAAATGTGAAAAATTAAACTTCAGAAAATCGTAGGGAATTTATTAGCATGATTAGATGGGATTCGAAAATTGTACATGAATGGAATGGTCATCTAGAAATTTTTAGCCAAGTAAAAGGAAATTCTAGGCAAAATTTGCTTCTCCGAGCAAATATTTTACAGAAAACAGTCGTTGGGTGCCCTTGACCAGAACTGTGAAAAACAACAATAGGTCTAATTGCAGCACTCTTTTTTGTACATTTCCTTGCCGTTGTTTTGCATGACTACAACGTGAAACAACGTGGTACATGTTCTTTCCACTGCCGCTCAATTTTTTTTAGTTCCCTTATAAAATTCGTATCTGTTCGGTGATCTTAGGACAAATTGAGTCCTTTTTCAATTTACAAGGTCTTCAATATTATTTTCCTGATTGATTGACCTAGAAGCAATAGTATTTTCCCTCCCATAGCAAGTGATGCATTGTGGCGCGGACGCGGTCACTAAGCTTGAATATTCACGTCGCGTATTAATCCTCGCAGTTTGCGGTCATATCGAAGCGTAAGCGGGTCAACAGTGTTTGTTGATGAGCGAGCGATTATTGTGCAGTTGTGATGGGTTTGTGGAGCCAGCGAGTAAGAAGCCGGAGCACACGTTACCTGCAGATTAGCCGATGGCAATTTGGAGCAGATTATTGTCAAATTTGAAGACGCGTGGAGATGGTCCGTCTGTTTTGTAGCTAGCCTTTAATTATTCTCTAGTGGATAGTACCTACGATTGCAAAACTCAACAAAATGCCACTTTAACCGACCAGGAAGAAGAAGGAGACGTTCCGTTAAAGGTATCTTAGCTTTGTTTTGTTATATTTTGACTTTTAGACTATTTTAGTTCGTGGGAGTTTCGACGACTTCTCCCATTGTGACCATGTGAATGTTATTAGAGGATGTTAGCATCAACAACGAGTACGAGTACGAGAACGACTTCAAGCCGTACTCGTACTCGAAGTCGTTTTCTCAGCTTTCTATGTTAGCGATGACACCGAGTTCGAGTTTATAGAAAATAACATTATGGGATTCCGCATGACTGGGCGCCAAATTTGAGTCGAGGTAGCGCTTCCACAACAATTTCGAAAACAAAAAATGACTCTAAAAAACGTTCAAGACTGCTTGTTGCTCATTTACATGGAAGGTTTTTTGTACGAAGAAGAATTTTGTGCTTTGCGGTCTTAAAACACGCTAAAACCCATCAAATTCAACACAACAACCACACTGGATAAAGAAGGAAGTATTCTTTATTGACATCTTCGACTGTTGGGATATTTTCGACCAAATAATGGCAATTTTCGGGGTTATTTCGTGAGCCTGTGAGGCCTGTGGAGAGACATGAAACTTTCCCGGGTAAATGCAAATTTACTCTGTGTAGGAAATATCGCGTTCGGTTGCTTTTCCTCGACTTCAAAAGCAGTATTTTACATAAAACATAGTATAAGGAATGTTCAAGATGATAAAGAGAGGCTAGAAACGAAAAGAAACTGCGTTAAACGGTCGGAATTTACCTTTGAAAACCAGCTCTTCCCAGTCGTTCTACCCACTTCGAGTTTTTGGTGAGAACTCGTCGTAGTGCAACTTGACAGGACGACTTGAAAACGTGGAGATGCGCAGAACGGATGCGCAGTACGCAAAATCGCTGATCTCGTTCTAGAACTCGTACTCGTTGTCGATGCTAACATCCTCTAATTATATTGACACACACTACGTCTGGGCCGCCTGTGGTTTTATTTAGAAAGAAATCGCATGGCCGCCCGGACTTTAAGAAAGAAAAAACAACAACAAAGTCGTATCTTTTTCGACGTTATTATTGATGTTTACACTCACGTGGATAACAGAGAAAAGAGCTAGAGCGAGTGATTGAAAACACAAGAGACCAATTTTGTAGGAAGAAAAACATGAAAATTCAAAGCGGCGGTGAAGTGCTAGTGGCCAACAAGGAGCGGCCAGCAAGGTGAAAATGAGGGGCAGTGAAAAATAGAAGCGAACGTGAACACAGGAGACAAAATATTGGGTAAAAAATCTGTAACTAGGAAGTTTGACGATTTAGTCCTACAAATCAGCGTTGTAGTTGTGCAAAACAACGGCTTAGAAAGACAAAAAGCGTGCTGCACGGGCAAATTTGCTTTTTTGCTAATTAGATCTATTGATCTTGATGCCATTTCCATTACCGTCCCCGTTTAGCATTACACGATTCAGGCGACGATTTAATTTTTTTTGTTAATAACTATTATTAACCAGAGCTTCGCTTTTAGCCCTGGCTAAATCTATATATTATTACAGTACTTCGGTCGCCTGATGAAAAAACATTCACTCTCGAGTTCAAATGCCGATCGATATATGGAACTGCAACAAGTCTTTGATCCATCGGTTGGTCACGTTGGCAGGGAAACAACCGATACATTGTAGGTCGGCCTCGGTGTAACATGAAATAGCACAGATTATGGGGAAGAGCAACGTTTTGACGGTAAATGCCCAACTGAAACGCACTTCCGACAAAAAAACATATCCCGCGAACTAAGCCGGGACATACTCGTCCGAAAATTTAAAATTTAGCGCCTAAGGGAGACCAGTGTGGGTCTGTCTCAAACTTAGACCCTGTTTACATGGAGTGGGGGACCCCGGTCTAGTGGGGTAGGTTTCTTTTGTTTTGTGTCCCCCAGAGCGTGAAAACAAAAGAAACCAACCCCACTAGACCGGGGTCCCCCACTCCATGTAAACAGGCCCTTAAACTGACCCTTAAAGGAGATCATACTAAAACAGACGTCACGGCATTTTTTGTATATTTCTTTATGCACAACCCTGAGTGATACCTTAATGACTAAGTGTAGTAACGTTCCGTCCCAAACCCTAAGTGAG
>NC_133205.1:35498012-35510512 GCF_958299795.1 Porites lutea
TGCATTTACTGATTTTTAATTAACCTTCAAAACGTCATAATATATCGGATTCAGCGAGGGGCGTATTTCGGCTTATAATTGCAGCCAGACGAGGGTTTTTCCGGGGGGGCTTGTAATCGGATTTACTTTTTTGCTTACAAGTAGATGGGTCAATAACTAATGCGGGGCTTTTAATTGGGGCTAATAAGCTGCAGTTTACGTTTTATGAGCATTTGCACGCATCATCAGTCTTTTTGTCTTTGCTTTAGTCTGCTTTTAGAGTTCACTCGTTTTAAATAAACTTCATTTATAGTTATCCTTTAGCTACTTTTCATTGACGAAAAAATATCTTTCTCCATGAACATAGCCTGAGGGAATCCTACTTCACTTTTGGCCTTCTGTTTTGGTGAGAAAGGTTTTTGGTGCTATGCGCAAAGTTTATTTAAGAGGAGGAACCTTCTCTCATATTTTTAAATATAATCTTTTAGCGCAGTTAAGAACCAAACAACGAAAGTTTCCTGGGTATTTGCAAAACATAGATCGCTTTTCTAATTCTGCTTTTTTTTCTGATGGCTTCCTAACGTCTTTTAGTTTTAATTCAGAATTGAATTCACTGACGGACCAACCTTGACTTCTCTTATGCGAGTTAACCTGCTCTAAAAACCTCCTGTAAGAGCCATCCTCTCTAACGGACAAAAGAATTTATTTATGTGGTTTCTCCTCAGGTCATACGAACTCTTTATTGAACTGATTATGCTTTACTCACTGTTTTTTACTCTCTCCACTAATCAGAGTCAAACTCCTTACCGTTTTCCCGCGCTATTTACGGTTTGTGTCTGACTGAAAGGCCCCACTCTTTCCTGTCGACGAATCAGAATTCAGAAGAAAACCACCCACGGACCGTCAGTGAACGTTGTTTACTTAAGAGTAAAAAACCCTAAGTGGTCAAAGTCCATATAGGGCCATAGCCTCGCAGAGATTTTGGCCAAGACATGATTACAAAAGATATCTCTTCAAAGCATAATCGTTCTCATCTAAGGACTAGTTTATACGTCGAATTTAATTCAGACGAATTTAATTCACATTATATTTGTCGACAATTCGACTTAAAGTGCTGTCCGATTTGGACGAAAATTTTAATGCTACCAGCTTAGGTGGAGATTTCGGTGTTTTTGACAAGTAACCACGAGTAAACATGGCCAGGTTTACTAAGGCCTTGTTGCTGGCTAAAATATCAAGGGAAAAACAAAGGAGAAGGCAACAGTGACGTCGAATTCTAACACTGGTGATGATAAGGAAAAGGCTTCTTGCCCGAGTTTGTTTGCTGCTGTGTTTGCTGTAGCAGTCAGTTGAAGATGAAAGTGTACGTTTTTGTAGTTGTCGTCGTTTTTCTAGAAATTCGGGATGATGAGATGTAGTCTCAGTCAATACCCTACGCTTTAAGTTGTTTTCCTCCCGTCCAATCGTATCTTCGTTACTTCCAGCAGCCAAGCACTCGAATCGGACACACACACTCTTTCCACGGCTTATACACAAAATTTGAATTTCTCTTTTGCACACATCTTCATGCAGCTGGAAGGCAACCTTTTGCTCCAGAGAGCCACACGGGACAAGAACAAAAATGGCGCGAACTTGTGCTCATGCGCATTGAAGGAAACGACGCCACAAAGCGCCACGATACGCTGCCGGCTCAAATTTGGTACGTTATAATAATTTATTTGACCTTAACATAATGTATACATTCCATTTGCTGCGTCGTTAACGACGTCTGAAATGAGACGCTCTACAGACGTTTTAGCGGTCTTGGCAAGACGGATAAAACGTCTTGGACAAATTTTTCAGACGAATTAAATTCATTTTATAAGTCGCAGAATCGTCGAATTTTATTGCATAGGAGGCTTTGAATTGAATTCATTTGAATTAAATTCGACGATAGGGCGACGTATAAACAGTGCCTAAGCAATATTAAATGCACACACAAGAAACTTTAAAAAACTTTACCAAGGTAACTGCATGGTTTGCTTTATACGAGCTGGCCAGGTGCCTGCCACAAATATAAACACGACGCGAGTATTGCTAAATGCAATATTAACACATATAGACCAAACTTAGGTCTTAATCATTCAGATACGGTAGTTACTTATTCTCCAAACTAACGTTTCGACTCCCTGACGCCAACCAGTTTACAAAGGTATTTAAAGTATTTTTGAGTCATTAAAATCAATAATCAACAGTGGTAAACTTTTTGATCAGAAACCATTTTGATTATTATGTTTTGTTTCGGTGCAGACAACCTTTCTAGGACATTCATGACTAGCCGTTAAGATATGATCTTGTGTGGTTTTTATTTCATTAAAAACAATTCTGTTCCAAAGTCGACTTCTCTACACTTTAAGGAGGAAGAAAGTGTCGTGTTTCCTGTGTTTTATGCATGAACTAAATATATAAAAGAGATTTAGGGGGAGGAATCGTGACTTGAATATGAAAAACAACGGTGCTATCCAGATAAATTAAATCTTGTTATCGTAGGGGATTGATTATCTATAGCTTGGTTTATATAGAAATAAAAAAATGCCTCTTAAATTTCTTTATCAAAAACGACACATTTATTGTTATAGTGACACAAGGTTGTTATCTCACTGATTATTTAGGAATTAATCAGTAATTCTGGCTTTTATGTAATAGATGTTTTGGCTAATTCCTTTCATTTGTTGAATTTCCATCATTTCATATTTTGTTATGGCTTCCATTTATGACTTAGAAAAAATTAAGCTAAAAAACCAGTAATGACGTAAAGACGCAAAAGAATGACATCCTAGTACTAGTACTGGAACTTCTAAGTTTTTAAGGTAGTTAATTGTAGAACTTTCTTATATGCTGATTTGAATTTTGCTCAGTACACAGTACTCTCTAAATAATATTCACTTATTAATAAAACTGTGGATGTTTTTATTATTATCAATTAACATTTGCTTTGTATAAAAAATTTAAGGATTTTTTATGTATTAAATGAAGGGAAGGCAGTGGTGCAGCGTACGAGTCAACTATTGAACCTACAATTGTCTTGGCGTAATACACCAAACCACTGAGGGAAATAGATCAGAGTGGAAAGCTAAGGGAAAAACTTTGCCCAAACCGAATCACCCACCTTAAAAAAGCCGTTATCAAATAATCACCGCAGTAAAACTGTTTTCACCATTGAACAACTCCCTAAGCCAAATGCGATAGGGTTTAGTGTCCATTGGTCTCATCAGTGTAGCAGGACGCGTTGTACCAAACCTCGTACCATCTTTCTGCTTGCTTTGACAACGTATTTTCGCCATTAGAGTTTGAAATATGGCCTGTTTTAAATTTTTCATATGAAGAGAAGAGAAAAAATTGTCTTAAGGATTTATCTATTTTACTGTATTTTATTTTTTGGAAAACTTGGAGTCATGTTGGGCAAAGGCGCAGGGCTAAATCTTTTTTTTAACAGTGTAGATTTCCATTTCATCAATGTCAGGCGCAGCGGCGATGTTGGACTTTGTAAACTACCAGTAGCTATAACACCAGACTAGTCCGTCAACAGGTGAAAAGTTATCAAGACTATATTTATTCATGAGGTTGTTTACATTTGAAAGCCTTTTTATCTCGTTTTTGAATAATGAAACATTTCTTATATCTTTTTTTTGTCTCTCCTTTTTTCTATAAAACGAAATGAATTAAGCCGTTGAGGAGTAGATAAAAATTAAGGTCTATGCACGCGAGCAATCGAAACATCGAAAATCATCACAGACACTCAATGAAGAAGCGTTTAAAAAAGGCTGCCAGTTATTATTTTTATTCAAAGTTTATCTAGACAGAGACCCCTTTAAAATGATTAAGTTTCTTTCATTCGTCTATTCAATCAGAGGCCGTGAAAGTGTTATCATTTATTGTGCAATTTAGTTTCTCTCAGACACCAGCTTGCGGTTTCGGTTATAACCGAAAGTGATAGTAGGTGAACTTACTAAAAATGTTTCTCCAAAATTACCTTACAGAAAAGAAAAATTCATTTACTATTAAAAGCCCTTCGATTTCAATGAATGAACAAAAACAAGGAGCAAAATCTCAAAATTTCAGAGCATTTTAAGAAAAAAAAACTTTGCAAGCTTATTCAAGTAATATAAAACGGAGACTTGGTATAATGTATTTTTGACTTTATTTACACTTCAAAATATATTCCGGTTATTGTACTAAGCAAAGTACTAATGGAATATCGGCTCATTCAAACATCTAGCATGTTCTAGGAGTTCTTGTTGACCAGTGAAACGGAACACTAAAAAGTGCAGCCTGAAGGAGATTTTAAAACTGAATGAATTGATCACCGGAATAAAGCTTATTTCTGCCAGACAACTGGGGTTTTACTAGCTGTCGCAGAATCTGATATAAACTTAAGCTAAGAACCTTTCAATTTCGTACAGTTGAGGAAAATGGCAGGGGCCATTCCGGTTTATTGTTATATGTTGCGTCTTCATTTCCGCATCCTTCTGTTTCGTGAATCGATAAAAAATTGTGGGTACTAATTTTCATTTGGGTAAAACCAAAATAACTAAGTGCTAGAGCAAAAACATGTGCACTTGAAAATGAAAAAAGAATGTTGATTGTTCTTAGAAAAATTAAACATTTCTTGGTTACTTTTGACAAAATCTCCTGTCACCTTGAGAACGAAAATTGATTCAATTTCAAGTTGCAAAGCTCTTACAATAGATATGATTCAAAATGAACCTTATCATCAAAAACCACGTGAATACGATACAAAAGCGAGTCCAAAACATTGGAAAGAAAGTGTTGATAGAGAATGATTGTGCATACCTCATTTTTAAATACAATAGATGTTTCGCCACATCAACATTTTTTTCGTAACTGAATTGTTTTTGAAAGTCAAAAAAAATTTCCAAATCAAAATTTTTTTTCTCTGTTCAAATGGCGTCAAAAAACGTTTTTGGAAAAATGCAGATTAATAAATCGTATGTTATTTTAGAACAAATAATTATGTTATGTTTTAAAAGTTCAGTCAGAATAGGATCAATGCAAATTTGTGAATTTTAGGTCGTCCCTTTAATGTCCAGTATTAGTATTAGCTTCACTGGAGATGAATGCGATTAAGGAGATCTGCCATATTGTTTATTTGAACGTTACGATGGATCTTTAAATGACGATTTTTTCCTTTGTTGATCATGTGAACATTTGCATGCGCAGAAGTTATCATGAGCCTTTTTGAGGCTATTGCATGAAAGCATTAGGCTTTCTTGATCAACTTGCAAATAACACAATACACAGGCAAGAGACCATAAGTTTTCAATCATCTCATTAAACCAAGAAAGTAAATAACACGCTTTTGTTGTAAAGGCAATGTACACATTGCCGCCTCTCAATTCTTCTCTTTAACACATTTCATGAACTTGGTATATTTATTTTTACATTAAAGCAACACACTTTCCAAAAGGCGGCCTTTTTGAGGGCTACACAGGGTTGACATATAGGATTTTAATATTCCAGTGAAGATTTGCTAAATTGACAGTCTATTTATCATCCTCTCTTAAATAGTCGTTAAAAAAACTAAAAGCTATCATAGAATCTGTATTAATTTAATGGGTATTATACCCAATAAATGGAAATTTTAAACGAAGGAACTAGGATTACATCCAACTAGAAATTCGAAAATAAATTGAAAATAGGAAAACAAAAATGATAACCAAAGAAGTCTCACAGCTAAAGGAAATAATATAGAGATATTATTTTTCACCTCTTTAAATTAAATAAATCGCCAAGAGATGTAAATGTCTTAGATTCTGAGAGGAAAACAAAGTTTTTTTTTGAAGCGTTTTTCCTGGTTGAATAATGATACAATTAAAAAAAAACGATCAAATGAACAATGACTAAGAACGCGCTTTTCAGCCACACAAAATTAGCACGTGCGCGTGCACGCAGAAATCGCGGGCTTCTCTATCTTTGGGCATAGTAAGGTATCAACGCTTAGTTCACAGAGGAACCATACCTATATACAGACATCGCTTCGTCGCCGGAGAAATGCCATCGGAAGGTTTCCGTTCGGCAGTGAAATAGTCGCAGGAAGGCCATTCGGAAATCACCCTTGAAAAACGCATACACCGCGGCGTTTGCTAGCGAGCCAGCGGTCATGGTGTACCAACAAACCAGGGAGAGTTCTTGCGGGATCAGCTCTTCTTTTTGCAGAGCGCCAGCCGCCGTCATATAGAACACGGGCATCCAACTAATAACGAAAATTCCAGCGATAATTGCAAAAACTCGTGCCACGCGAGCCTCGCTGGAAACGCGTTTTCCCTCCCTGGCGGTCTCTTCCGAGTTTTGATATTTCGCAAGCTTGGCAAGGCTCTCTACTTGGCGTGCAACCTCGCGGAAAATCTTGATATAGGCGAACAGGATGAAAATATATGGAACTATAACGCCAATTACAATGAAAAACAAATAGGCCGTATGCGCAGTGCTTCCTTTTTCCCACAACAATGGCAGCAAACACAATGGAACTGGTAGTATCCAAGCCGTTACCAATATTTTGACAAAATGTTTAGTCATAGTGTACGAATATCGCAAGGAATTCATTACTGCCAAGTAACGGTCAAGAGTCACTGCAAATAAATTGGTAACGTTTGCGAAGAGAATAAACGAAATCAAGTACCCATTGACAGGATTGCGTTCATCACTTATATTCACCGGAATAAGCACCGCGCCGAATAGAACATCTGATAGAGCTAAGGAAACCACGAATCCGTTTGTGAAAGTCCTTAATTTACGGAAGCGGTAGACCAGAAAACAAACGAGAAGATTTTCCAGCGTAATTAATACGCCAAGGATTCCTAAAGGGATGTGTTGGCTGAGCGGTGCTGATGATGATTCAGTATTATTAGCCATGTTGCTGCGGATAATAAATTCGTTTAGCTCGCGTCTCCCACAAAGTGTTTCAATGCCAGCGAAATTTTCAATTAGCCAGTGAAAGATATGTCTTGGTGGGATCTCTTCAGGAGAGGCGACCAAATAATCTATGCTTCACCAGAGGCTTGCGTCCCTTTGAGATGTCAGCCAGCTTGTGGCAAGCACATACATTAAGCTTTAAAATTTTTTTCTTCCTTCGTCGGCTTAGCAGTTAATACAGAAAGTTATCCCTCCAGATGTTTTAGTTTCACGTTGTTGGCTGTCTTGCCGATGGATCACCCTGCCAAACGAGGCCGCAATAATAAGCTCTATCAAACGACTGGAATTCCCCTTTTAAGACTTGATTTCATGGATTCTACCAATAGGAAATCATCTATCAAAAAACAAAGGTATTTATGAGTGGTATCAAGCCAGTGTCTATATATTTGTTCTAAGTGAAAAGGGCTGACTTTATCTATCAATAGCTGACATCGATAACCTCAATGTCCGATCGAGAGTTCATGTTAAAATCACACGGTTTGTCAATACCTTATTTTAATTTCTGCGGTCATTGAAATCATTTTACCATTTCGTGGCTTTGACGGGTACAGAATAATAACATAAAGCTAAAGAAAGCTTTCGTCGCCACATAAAAGTATCAAGCTGCGTGAAACCACTGAAGAGAAAAAAGGGGAGACATGGCGCTGCCAGACTAACAGATTGAATTTGCTCAAACAAAAATAACTTCGCCAACTAACTGTCATCAAAAATCGCTCATTAAACAAATCTTTGGCTGTCGGCTTTGCCCTCTAATCACTAACCTTTCTGGTTTTGCAGTCTCTTCAAAATAGTGTCGAATACATTGCTGTTGTCTGGAAAATAGACTGTTTCTGTGGATATGAGTTTGGCCGAGTGAACAGTCAACCTAACATCCAAATACAACCACCGTACCAAATGACACCTATTGAGAACGACAAGCACCTAAACATTTATAGTATAACATGAAAATCATATACCTTCTGTGCTCCAATCGACCAATTTGCAAGCACATATGCATTTTGTGTTTTTGTGACGGAAATCCCAGAAACAGCCGACACATATGTTAATTGTCATGCCAAGCTTATCGATGTAAAAATATTAATGTTTATCGAATGGGGTGAAGTTCCAGTCCTTCATATCAAGGATAGCAGGTGTTTCTATAGGCCACAAAAGTTGTTTGTATTCAGTTTATGGTTTGTTTACGCGACGACCGCTTGTTAATTGAATTTTGTGTCCTGGCGTCCGTTTAGAGTCCCTTTAACTCGCTCGTGAAGCACAAGTCCCGGATGTTTCTATTTTTTGTCAAAATTTGCGCAAGTTCTGGTTCTCTAGAACAGATTTATGAAAGTAACTCTGCTGAGGTACTATCTAAATTAGAATATTTTAAATTGCATTTAAACTATGCAGTTTGCAAGATATTGAGTACTCGTAAAACGTTAACGTTGAGCCAGTATTTTAAAAAAACGTTGAGAGAGTCAGTAACAGAAAAAAATTCGGCTCGTCTAAAAAGAGCTTATTTTAATTACCTCAACGCTTTAACATCGTTAAAGTTCCGGCCGCTGTTTTTCATCGTAAGTAGATATAATTATTTTAAAGGCACTGAAGACAAAAATGAAAGTTCCTTTTGGCAGTTTATACCGGAATTAAAAGACAGGTTTTGTCAATTAACTTGCTCTTTAAATATATTTTGTGGTAAAAAACAAAGCGTAATTAAGTCTACTTTTGGCTAATCTGCCTCTTCAATGGCCAATTCTATCCGCTTTAGAGTTATAAACCCGGAAAAGAGAGCCCAATTACAGATCACACCTAGGTGTTTCCTTTCGCCGATTTTTCACTGCGCCAATCACTTCTTAAAGGTTCTTTAAAAGTCATTCTTGATCACATTTTAATTTGGTATTTAAGATCCTAGCCTGTCATTTCGGTTTATTTTTTGCGATTGACATTATAAGTACAAAAAGTGAATCTTAGCAGCTGTCGTTTTAGATGTTTTAAACAACCCTGCAAAAACCTTGAATTGCACATTTCTTTTCTACTTCGCGGTTAATTATTTCATAATCGGGGCTTTCACTGTACAAATTTTATCATTGAAATGTTTTTATCCTTTTTTCTTCCTTGGCTTTTCTTTGTCGTGACTGAACATACCGGAAAGAAGCACGAGTAAATACTAATTTCCTTGACAAGAAGATCTTGATACATATGTGATAATGTTTCTTTGCAAGGAAATTTGATTTCTTGAAGCTACTTGAAAAAGTGACAAGTGTATCAAGAGAAACCTGAATGATAACGTGTAGAAATGGAGGTAGTTGAGAAGCCAGTCTTATTTTAAGTATTAGACCCTATATTAGAAACGAAGGTTGCTCCTGTCTAGAAACGTATGAGGGTATACTTTACTGCTTTATATTTCAAAGTAGCCAGGAACAACAAGAGTATTTCAGTATTTCAAATTCGTCATGCAGTAGAAAAGTTTAGCTCGCCCCTTTCAAGGTAATTTTCTGTTATGCAATCGAATTGAGTTCAAAAATTTTACCCAAATACACTGCCTGATTATGCCGCTAGCAAATAATTATAACAAATCTTTTTTTTTTTCTTGAAAAGTAGACTTTCTAAGATTTAAAGAGAGACCAAACATAAATCTGTACGTTGAATATTCGGAACTTAATGAAGAATCTATGATTTTTCGAGGATTCTAAGTTCCTTATAAGGCAACTAAATTTTACGCAAAATGACCTGTGCGCAAATTCGGACAAAAACACGAATTTCAATATCTCGAAAAATATGATATGTAAAGTTTTTTCTATAACTAATTTATGCATTTAATACGTGTTCTGATATATTTTTGTGGAATTAAGTGCAAACAGCTATCGAAATTTTTATCTTATCACTTGAAAGACAGGGACTAGTTTCTGTCATTCATTTTAAATGATTAAAGGATTCACTTTGATTTACAGCAACCGATGCTTTTTTATCACCATAACCTTAAAAGTATCTTCTAGTTTAATAAAGTCATCTGTTGTTTTCTCAAGACATCAAATAAAAGGCAGAGTAAATGAAGTAAAAAAGCTAAAAATCATAATGATCGTGAAATGGTATAGCGGAACTGCCAGTTTGTATTGTGAAAAATTTTTAATCTCAGAAAAAATCAGGCCCGGAATGCTTTTATGTTATTCTAGCTGGGAGAAATTTACTCGGGTCGCCAGCCTCCATACATACACATTACTAGTTTGCGGTGCACAGCCAGGTTAGGGACGTCGTTGGGGACTGTGTCCAGACAAAAAACACTGAAAAGTTAACAGGATTTCGTAGCTGTGTGCTGCTCACCTACAATTTACTAACAGAACAATATAAATTAAAGGCATTCACCGATTTCAAAGCATATTAATGTTACCGATCAAATATTCTTTCAGGTTAATTTTTTTACCTAGATTGATTCTCAATTTCCACTGTCTCCTAGGGCAAGGATCGGAGACAAGGGTGATTAGGAATCAACATAGGTTTAAGGTGGCTCGACTCAGTCTTTTTATAGGCACACCCTCCATCTTTGAATCTCTTATGCTTAAAAAATGAAATCGATCTGTATTGTAAAACGATTATGACATATGGATTACATTTAGCTCTAAATCAAATTTTAGCCCTGTTCGGAATGTTATTTTTAAATGCTTTGCGCTACATATTCTTCTGATTAATGTCTTCTGCTGTGCGAAGTTTCACAAAAATCTATAAGAAGAGTTTCAAGATATCGTTTTTTAAATGATCCGCTGAACACAAGTACACTTGCGCGATTTCGAAACAAATGAAAAAAAAATGAATCAGGGTAAAACGCAATGCTGAGCTCTTTTTGTAACTTCTAAGGCTAATTTCACGAAAATAGTGATTAAAACAAAATTTGTCGATAATTTTTTTAAAAACGTTTTTAGTACATTAATTGATAAGCCTGTACTATTAAATCCCCGAGTTTGGAGTCGATTGAAAACTTCTAAAGTTGTCTAACATAGGCGCAAAAGGGAGTAAATATTGAAGAGATGTCATATATATGCCCTTATTAGCCAAAAATGTATCACCTTAAAAGATATAATAAAATTCAGTAACTTATTCCTAACTATATTAAAACCCCTTTTAAGGTAACGTCCTTTTTTTGATGTGTTTTGTATTTGAGAAGAGTCCTCGTTTAGCCCAGATTTGCCCAACTTCCCTGTGATCTGCTTGCCATCAAAGATTCTTCTGCCTTTCTATTACCTTTTGGCTAATAGGGTGAGCTCCTCAAATCGTTAATCTGGTATTTTTTGCAGAGCAGGATATGAGATAAATTGGCGCCCGTTGTTGTTTAAGGTGCTTTTAGGGACGCCGTGTCGGGCGAGGTGAGTCTCCGGTGTTTGCCGCATAATGACCGTTGCGAAAAGATAGGTGTTGGACTCAAATGCAAAAGAAGATCTTGTCTGATGAATTGCCATGGGCACTCTGAAATAGGCTCATTTGTGTTTTGGGCTTGAAACTGTGCGAAATTTCCACAAAAGCGGCACATCATTTCTTGCATTGAGACTTTATGGCTGGCCAGAATACAATGTCCTTGGACAGACGTATATTTGGGTTGGGAACGAACTGTCCAAAGTGAAGGTCTTCTCCTCAAGGGGATAAAAGCCCGCTCCCCTTTAGCTTTATCGATGACCCCATCTTGTAAGGAGATTTCGTCCATAAAATTTTAAAGGGAGGGATGTGTGGACTTCCTCTGAACCACATCTGTGGTTATGGTCCTACTCAGCTCACAGACTGTAGGATCATTCTCTGAGGTAACCTTTGTATCTTTCTGTGTTTAGGCAATCGGTTGGTCTTTTATGCTGTTATTTATCAAATAAGCAGGGCTGTCAACCCCCCACGTCATCAGATATTGAGAATTGATAGGGACGAAATGATAGGTGACGTCATATCACACGAAAAATGACGTCATTTGTGCCAAAAATGCTCGTTGATTCAGATCGACGTACATAGCACATAAACAGTTCATATTTAGCCACATTATTGCTTAAATTACAGTGGCACACCAGAATTTATCCGGAAACGTTACGTTCCTGCAGTGGCTCAAACAACGGAAAACAATTGAAAGCTTATGGTCGGAAAGTCGAGTGTACAAGAAATAGCAATTTTGGTGATTATCTGGGAGATATCAGACTCTAATCTGGAGACCGGGAGATACGGTCCAGAATCTGGAATCTCCCGGATTATCCGGGAGAGTTGACAGCACTGAATAAGTAATTTCTAAAGATTTGGAATCTGGTCTGTTGAAGCATTTGTGATGGAAAGTGGGGCTCTAGAGAGGGTGTATACGAGCGAGGGAGACGTTCCTTTCTTTTATTACACGTATCACGAGAATTCTATTTCGTAAAGCTTATTTGTCGAAATCTGTACGCTTTATTTTCTCATGTAAGAGAGATCTGGACGTATTAATCGCCAATTTTCTACTTCAAGTTCGAAAGAAAGACGGAGAACAATAATACGAGCCCAAATCGATGAGGTCTGTCTTTTTTAACGTACTTTCGTTAAACAATCCTTTTTTAACGGTCATTTGACTTACACTG
>NC_133205.1:35515512-35618012 GCF_958299795.1 Porites lutea
TATATCTCCCGGTAATTTACACTGTTTGGGGGACGGACTTTATACCATTACATATTGTTTCAGCGAAGCTTAAATTAATGAAGTAATAAGTTATGATTATAAAAGTGAATTTACATAAAATCAATTCAACGGGGACTTAGTCCAACTTTTTTCGAACATTGTGTGGTTTTTTTTACTTTTCCAAGAACTTTATATATAAGCAAAGATTGTAAAGCGGGGAGTACGGTTTATCGTCCTTTATCTGAAAAGATTAGAAAGTCAAGCCATATTCAGCTATTATTGGGTAGTGTAGTATTTTCTCCTTATTTTAAAAAGACCCTGTTGTTCGGTTCGGCCTTCGGGTTTCAGTGAAATGTGTTAGCTAATAGTATGTCACTTGGTGCTTTTGAAATGAGTGATAACAGGAACTTGTTTAGTATATATTCTTTAAAATAAAATAAGCTAAGAAATTAGCTGTAAGGGAAAAAACTTTTAGACTGAGGGAAGCGTTGCCATGGTTAAAAGAAATAAATTCGAAATTTACTCCAGCCCTTCTTTTTACTTTTAGGCGAGGAATTTCTTTAGAAACTAAATTTGCCAAAGACTTACTAATAGATTCATTGTCGGTTCACTCATTTATGTTAAAATTTGTTATCTTTTTTTAAATCGATTACTAAGAACTATATATCCGGTTAACTTTACGAATAAATCGTAAGAAAAAATCATTCTTACCTGTTTTTAACTAAAGTGAACAATTTCAACTTTCAAATGCAATCGATATAGTCACGGTTACAAACGTTCGTGCGTATTAACTTCTTTTTCTTCGTGGCTTCAAAGCCATTTGTAGCAGCGGAGACGTCAGTAGCTAAAGCATATCATGCAAATAAAATTATGAAACCCCAGACATGAATTATCTGGCAGGTGAAGCATATATCGGTGTCAGTAAGAAAGTATACGTAAGAATATTTCCGGCTTATTTAGGGTCTCACTTACGATCTCTCGATACGACACGTGGCGCGCAGAGAAAATGAAAACAAAAACAATTAATCAAAATACAGAGTCTGAAGAGTAACTAACTAACGAATTGCTCAAGTTTTTTCCGTTACAAGTTTTTTTTTTTTTGTTTTTGTTTTTGTTTTTTTTTTCAAAGGAAGTTAAAAACTTCCTTTGAAAAAAAAACAACAAGCAGCAGTCTTTAAGCTCCGCAGGGACATATTCTTGCCGCAGGCCCAAACTCTGTGGGAGTTCGTTGGACTGAATTTTTATAAGAGAATGTATAAAAATAAACAAAATGCGTCCCGAATTCCATTTTTTGCCAAAAATAGAAATAAAAATGACTTACCTTGTGTTTTTGTTTTGTTTTTTACTGTCTCTTCGCCTCTAAAGCCATTTGGAAGTCGTTTTACAACTCAAAATCTTAAACATCGAGAAAACGGCTTCCAAATGGCTCTAGAGGCGAAGAGACAGTAAAAAAAAAAGCACAAGGTAAGTCATTTTTATTTCTTTTTTTTGTAAAGAAATGGAGTCCATCGAACTCCCCCAGCGTTTGGGTAGCCTGTGGCCTCACTGAACAAAACGAGCGCTATTTTCTACTCCAGGTTACATCAAATTCAGAGTACAGTTTCTTGTTTGCCTGGAATGGATTGCGCTGAATTCAAACTTCTCAGGGATGTAGCTGGGCAGCAGACAATTTCAATCTGTATTTTTTATAAACCTGTTTTTGTTGTAGGAATTACAGTAACACTTCTATCTATAATTACAGTTTGGTACAGTATTTCATTCTAACATCAATGGACAATCTCGAAGTCAAACTCCTCGGTTAATATATTTGGGTTGTAACCCAAATATAACAACCCGCTTAATTTTGCTTGGCTTATATTTTGGGATATTAAAGCGCCAAATCTCTGCCAGCAGGTTCTTAAATCGCTTAGTTCTTATTAGCGGTTTTTTACTGTATTGGAGTGAGGGATGAAGCGGCGACCCCAAACACAGGCTGAGTCCGTAATCCACTACAGGCTGTATAATAGCATTGTACGACATTAACCCAGCAAGTGATGCAAACAATCGTTTTGAAAGCTTGAGTAGACCGAGTCTCTTGCAGATCTTCCTATTGTCTTTTCTATGTGTTTGTTCCAGGTGGGTCTGCTGTCAAGATGGATTCCGACCCGTTTGGTTCTGCCGACAGTTTCCATTACCTGACGGTTACTTGTACTCTGTTTTGCTGATGTTGATAAGGAGACCTACAATGTCCGGTGATTTCACGGTGTGGGACAGTTACACCTGAGCTTTTACAATGGAAAAATCTAGACGGCGTATGTCGTCGGCAAAGTCGAGGTCATTTACACACTTTGCTGAGAGCCTGGTTGATCTTTTAAGACGGGTCAATAGGCCAATATTAGCATTGTTAATGGTGGCCTGGCACGCAACATAGTCTAAGACGATAACAAAGAGAAATGGGGTGAGGATGTCCACTTGACGAACACCGGTGGTTACTTCAAAGCCTTCGGACAAATGGCCATCAACTAACACGGAACCTTTGGAATCGTCATAAAGGACTCTGATTGCACTGAAAATCTTGGTGGTAATGATATAGTCTTTAAAGGTGGCCACTAATGGTAATTGTTTTGCCTGAAAGCCTTGTAAAGTACGCGTTAGGGTATGCATCTGTTGTGTGCAGCCGCGCCCACGTCTGAAACCGGCTTAATTGGGCCTTAGGATTAGACCTATAGAGGGTTAAATTCTATCTAGTAGGATCTTATCGTAGACCTTAGCGTAGATGAACAGCAAGGTTATCGTTCGATAATCGTATTCGGGCTCTATACTATTTTAGGCTCTATAGTTCCTAAGCGAGTTAGTCCACTTGCCATTGACCAGGAAATGGTCAAGTTACGCGCGAGAGCCCAATGGGTGGGTCCAGGTCGACTGCCTAGTCCTTGGGCGGGAAAATCTGGATTGCGCGTGTCGAAGGTTAGTTGCAAGGTTAAAGCTGAAACGTCCCTCTCCGTTGTTGTTGGTGGTGGTGTCGTGTAGTAGGCGGGGACCCACTGTTCTTGAAGCTTCTTTGTGACTGTCTTAGGCGAGTTTTGTGTTGAACTGTCTGTCAACAAGATGAATCTCGTGACACTTGATGTTGTCGGATGTATGGGTGTTGAGCAGGTTGTAGAATTTTTTCCTTTTCGTCCATGTCGGCCGTCTCTGTTGAAGCATAGTGTAATAAGTCTTGGGTTGTCATTGAAAGCTGGTGCGATTTGCCTGACTGGTATATATAAGTCCTCGGATTGCAGTCTGATATGATAATTGGATTCCAAAGGGAGATTCGGTCTCTGTGAGCCGCAGCGTACCTCTCGGTTTCCCATTGCTGCTTCATGTAGTCAGAGGAATGACAATGATCACTTCCCTTGGCCGAGTTACTGGGATTTCTTAAAGATTTCGGAAACGTAAAGTTGCAGACTGCTTTGCCCCCTGTCTGCGGCAATACTTGGATGATTGGTCCTAAGCATGCTGTTTGGGGGGTGGAGTATTATGCAAACCATAGTTGGTGTATGGTGTCCCTTGCATGTTGGCCGTTGGTTCCTGTACGAGCTCATCCGCCTTTTAACAGGTCTTGTTTTTAGTCCTGCAGGGTGGGATACCATCGTCCTGATAAGCGAACGCTGTTGAGGGAGCCGGTTTAGACGCCGACTACCCTTCCATGCGGCAGGTGGTAATAGGTTACAATGTTACCAGTAGCAGGGTTACCCTGACCTGACCATGGGTCTTGACTAGGTGATCAGGAACAGTCAACAATAGTTCTTTGGTTGAGTAATAAGCCACTTCGTGTAGTAAAGTGTATGAAAACCAAAGATAAAATATACTTGTCTAATAATCCTATTTCAGGGACACCCGACGACTGTTTTCTGTAAAATATCTGTTCGGAGAAGCAAATATTGCTTAGAATTTTCTATTTCTTGAGGACAACTAAAAATTTCTAGATGACCGTTCCATTCAGGCACAATTTTCGAAGCTTATATAATAAATTCCCTACGATTTTCTGAAGTTTAATTTTTCACATTTCACACCCCAGGCTAGACTATTTTTCGTAGGAAAACGAAGCCTAAAATTTTCGGATTAAAAAATGTGATGGAGAGAGGAATCAAAAAAATTTTCACTTTCGTAATGCGCTAAATTGCATCAAAAATTTTCGGGAAAATAATACTGAAGCCCTTGCAATTTCGAAAAAGCTTAAGTTCCCCTAGGATGACCGAACAGATGCAAATCTTTTAGCGCCGCTAAGATTTCATTTGTTAAGGTCTAAAAGTACTCTGGATAGCCTAAAAACTGTTTTCAATGTATTTAGGAGGAAATCGTCGCTATTTGAATTTTGGTGAATCTCGTAATACAGCTTCTTTGATTTTGCTTAGACAATTGAAGCTGGAGGTTTTCCTTATCTTATCATGGCTTATAAGAAGAAGATCAAGGAGGGTTGAATGCACCATTGGATGCAGGTAAGGGTTTAATTCACGTAATATATCACGAAATGCAAACTGAACTAAGAAGCGGAGAATTGACGCCTTAGTAAAGGAGAAAGGGATCAAAACTACAGAACATAAAAGCTCTTTGGCACTTCGAAGGTTCGAGGTATTCTTCCGCTTCTTTGTATGAAAGGAAAAAACGCTCAAAGGAAGTCTTGGTATTGCTGTTCGGTTTTAACAGAAAAGATCAAGGGAAAAAAAGAGTTTGAAATATCAGCCTCCACATCGCCAGAGCTTGTTTCTTGTTTTAAGCTAAAAGACAAGCACTTCAAGTCATTTGCACTGCGTCAGATTGAATCAAAGCAACCAATGAAAAATCTTGAAATATTTTTAGCAAAATTTTAGTGTAGTGTAACTTGACCATAAACAATGAGATGCAACCGTTTCATTTCCAGAGAAGGTCGGAGTCAATCCTATTAAATTTCACTTTGCAAAATGCTGAAAAACAATTAGAACTAAGTAAAAATACTGATGAAGAGGTTTCATGCTAGTTTAATTTGAATGGTCATGAATGGTAATGATTGAGATAAAATACTTAGAGAAGGTCGGAGTCAAGCCTTTTAGATTTCACTTTGTAAAATGCTGAAAAACATCTGGTACAATGTGAAAATTCTCTCCTGAAGAGGTTTTATGAATTTGAACAGTCACGCACAGGATGGCATCCCATGAACTCAAACGTTAGAACCACGGTACAATGTTTTTGGGTGATGTATCAGACGCGTAACACAAGGTTGAAAATATGTGGCGCGTATAAAGTTCTCTCTTCTTCAGTCTTCTTCTCTCTTTTAAAGTTTACCAAGAGTAATTACATATTAAAGGAGAGGCCTGGACACGAAAAAAAACCTCCCTCAATAGGGGCTACAACGCCATAAATTTGGAGCTAGATATTAAAACAAAAAACAAATCCGGTAGCAATTTTAGTCATAATTTTCAGGAAAAAAATACATCAATATTGACCAAAAAGATGTAATTTAAATTAGCTAAAGGCAAAATCTGACATTAATTAAGTCTTGAAGAAATTTATCAGGCTAGTGAAGTTAATATCTATTTAAATGTTCTCAAAACATAGCCAAAGTCTTAAGGTCTTAATGATGCTGACAGTTTCGATGACTGTCAGCCATCTTTATCGAAACTTGGAAATCGCCAAAGGTGTCAGAAGCCTTAAATAGGCTTCTGAAGGTGTTAATTATTGCGATAAACGCGCAAAGTCACTCTGTAGACGCCTCACCAAGTTAAAAAAGGATAGCAAGATAACGGAACAAATACTTGTACCCTACATCTGAGGCCACACCCAGATTGTACTGCATACCAAAAATCCACAAGGCTAACAACCCTCTGAGACCTATTGCGGATTACACAGGATCAATTGGTTACAATACATCTAGAGCCCTAACTTAACTCCTGGGATCTCTGGTCGGCACTACGGAACGTCATGTTAAAAATTCCAAAGAGTTTGCTTAAGAATTATCCTCAGTCACATTAGAACAAGAAGACATCTTCAACTCCCACGATGTTGTGTCACTATTCACCAAGACCCCTATCCAGGAGACATTAACCATCATAAGAGAACGCTTAGAGAAAGGTCAAGATCTAAAGAAAAGAACAAACATAGAGGTTGATGATATAATGGATCTCACATAATTTATTGCCACCACCACATACTTCAGTTTCAGAGGACAATTATTCAAACACGAGTTCGGTACAGCATGGGCAGCCCAGTATTCGCGATCCTGGCTAACTTCTTTATGGAATGGCTAGAACAACAGGCCATCGCCACTACTCCCATAGACTGTAAACCTAAGCTATGGAAAAGATATGTGGATGACATCCTGTAAATAATTAAGAGGGGAAAGGTGGAGGCACTGACAGGTCATCTTAACGGAATAGACAAACAAACAGCATCAAATTCACGCACGAACCAGAGAAAAATGCCAGATCCCGTTTTTGGACACCCTTACCGTTAGGAGGGAGGACGGTTCCATCAAACTACTGGTTTATAGGAAAGCCACACACACAGACCAGTACCTGTCGTTTCAATCGCATCATCCACTTCAGCACAAACTTGCTGTCATACAGACGTTATATGGAAAGGAGTGAAAGCATTGTCACGGAAGAAGAAGACCGTAAACAAGAGGAAGAACACATAAGAACAGTCCTTCATACATGTGGTTACTCGGATTGGGCGATAAACGGAGGGTCAAAGAGCAAATGAACAGGGAGAAAGCTATTAGAAAGGAGTGGTGACTGTCCCAAATGTCCACTCATTCACGGAGAAAATACAATGTATATTCACTAAACACAGGGTAGCCACACTGGTTAAATCTCAAACCACCTTCAGACAGGTTTTAGTTCACCCGAAAGACAAAGTTGATAAGCAAAAAAAGGCTAGAGTGGTGTACAAAATTCCATGCAACAAATGCAAAAAGGTATACATCGGTGAAACAGGGAGACAGCTGGGAACTAGGATCACAGAACACAGAAAGGAAGCAGAAAAGATCTCTGACAGAAATTTCACAAGATCCACCCGTAGAGCTTCTACAAGTGAGCACCATAAATCAGCCATAACAGACCACGTCTGTCAGAACAATCATATTATGAATTGGGAAGCAAGTGAAATAGTTGAGCAGGAAAGCGACAAGTTTAAGAGATGGATCAAGGAAAGCATACGTATTAGATCGAACACTCCTACTATGAACAGGGACGAGGGAGCCAATCAGCTTTTTCCCATATGGACACAAGTGATCTCCACCCCCAAACCAGGGGGGTGTCTACAGAGTGACTTTGCGCGTTTAGCGCAATAATTAACACCTTCAGAAGCCTATTTAAGGCTTTTGACACCTTTGACGATTTCCAAGTTTTGATAAAGATGGCTGACAGTCATCGAAACTGTCAGCATCATTAAGACTTTATGACTTTGGCTATGTTTTGAGAACATTTGAATTGACATCAATTAAATTTAAGAGAACTGAATCTAAAACCTAATACTAATAGTGACTAGAAGATATCCATTGTTTTAGTTTGGATTAAAAATCGATCACTTTTTTAATTCAACAGTAAGCACAGGAAACCATCAGAACAGATTTTTTCACTTTCAGTATTTGGTTTTACCCTCAGTTTAATCCAAAACTAAACCAAGAAATGATCGATTTTTTACCAACAGCTTCCAACGAACTAAGAGGTCTCGTATTTAAAAGTGACAAAACACTTTGATGAGTTGCTCTTCTGATGTCCAAACATGAAACGGTCAATGCATGGCTTCCTTTGTATGACTCTTTGTCCTTGACTTGAAAATTGGTTAATATTTTTAACAACAGAAATGGATAAATTGTTACATTTTCTCTTTTGAAAAAATGGATACCATTTTGATTTCGGATCTGCGATTTTCCTCATTGTGGTAAAGTTCAATAACATTTTTCACGTTTTGCCTGACTTTAAAAGCGAATGTATTAATCAAGCTTTCCTTCCCCCACCCCTCTAAAACAGTGCCAGCCTAATCCCCAGGCGTTTTTGGCTCAACGGATCAAGAGAGAACGCCTAGGAACTAGGTTGATGCTGTGCCACTGCTAAAGCAGCCTGTAGAACACAGCAAACAATTTAACATTGGATGAGAGGGAGGGGAGAGAGGGGGAGAGGGTTTTTAACATGTTTTTGCAACAATTCCGTAGGTTTCAGAGAAAACAGATGCAGACGAATGGAGAAAGATAGCGGAGAATTTGCTTGTTTTGTTTTGTTTTGTGTTTTTTGAGATGGCAAATTCATCTCCTCAAAATAGTTGATAAAACTAAACGTTTCTGTTTCACTCCTGGCCGATTTTATTGACTACACAATTTCTTTCATTTGTTTGAAACAATGCTTTTTATGCTAAGACTATTGGTGGTATAGAAGCTGACGTAAAAGGTGATGCGCTGATTCTTCAAAACGGTTTATGTAATATATCAAACATGAGATGCAGTGTTTCATCACCAGATGAAACACCGAGAAGAGAGTTGAAAATACGACGCGCAGCGGAGTATTTTTGACGAACTTCGAGGTGTTTCATCTGGTGATGAAACACTGTGTCGAATGTTTGATATTTCTTCTCAAACAAAATCATTTTTGAAGGAGAAATTAAGGATGCAAATACTAAGCAGTGTTTCATCCGATTTCCAAACACTCATTAAACATTAATTTCCTTTGTATTTTCTTAATGAATTATTAATGCATTTGAGAATGTTAAATCACAAGTTTTAACAACTTTCAACTGAAGGCGTCTTCACGCAGGCTAACATGGTATACCTATTCATATTAGGAGCTAATCAAATCACAAGTTAAGAAAGTTATTGGAGTTTACAGTCCGACTGTACCCGAACCAGGCACTTGAAAAAAGATTATCCAATCACAAGGTTTTTGAAAACAAAATGTTCCCAAGTTTTTTGCAAACGGACCAATAACATTCATAAATATTTGACGGATCTTTCTTGAGAGGTCAGGTATATTGTTTCAAACGGTTTTAAAATTTTCAACGGTTGCCTAGTTGAACTTTGAATTTTATTGGTCCGTTTCCAAAAAAAAACTTGAGAATCTTTTAATTTCATAAAAGACGTTGTGATTAGATAAAAAAAAAAGACTCCAAATCTTTTTTAAACCTAACGTGTGAAAGCTACAATCACGCATGCAAACAGCGTAAAGACGCCAACCGTTGAGATTCCAGCTCCATTGTCCAGTACTGGATCGCACAGGTCAGTCTTGCAACAGGCCGAATTGCACTTGATAATCTTCTTGAAGTTAAGAATCCGTCGACCTATTCGGCTACAATCGTTGTCTTTGCATTCTTTGTCAAAGGCGCAACTCTTGACATAGTAAGTGTACGTCTTGTTTCCAACCAAGGCTTCTGCTTACAAAAAGATGTTCTCTTGTCTTAAACAGGGTAGAGAAACGAAGAGTTTTTGTGCTGACTCAGGGTTTGAAAGCCCAGTCGGCGAGACACACCTCTTCCCAGACTTCTCTTGAGTGCCCCCTGCCCCCCCCCCCCCCCCTCCCCCGCTTAAAATAATGTAAGATATAAACACCACAGTCGAGTCAACAATTTAAAAAAGCGCATAAAATGTCCAGTGATCCAGCATCCCTAATATGCTGAGGAAGACTGTTCCAAAGAAGCGGCGCAGCAACAGAAAAAGCACGACGGCCATAACTACTTATGTTAAAAGCACGTACGGCTAGCAGATTTATCTTTGAAGAACTATAAGATCCCGTGCTGGGAGGTAACTTTGAAGAAGACCTTTAATATAAGCAGAGCAAGTCCATGGAGAGTATTGTAAGTAACGCTAACTTTAGGGTGTGCTTGTAAAATTGACCTTCTAAAAATATTGCTTCACCCCTGAAATAAAGCTGAAATTTAGGTGTAAAATGGGGTAGGTATGTATCGGAAGCATTCCGCAAACTTATTAAGGATTCTATAAAATCGTGTGGGAATTCCTATTTCACCGTGCATGCAAGAAGGACCCCTGAAAATACGTATAAACCTCTATTAATTACCTAGCATAATCCGATTACAATCTTTCCTTTAGCCAATTAAAGGATGTGGTCGTAGCCCCAAGGGAAATTTCTTCTTGTAAAGACACTCAAATATTCGTTGAAAACGTGCTCTTGTGCTTAAACTTACAAACTGCGGAAAATTTCAAAACTATCAAATCCAATAACGTTTGCCCTGAACTTTTCCCTAGCTATTCTACAGAAACGAAAATAGAATAATCGATAAAAAGCTTCATACACTAAGCTTGCAATGCTACAGAAATAGTTGTAAATCTGCCGCGTCGAAGAAACATCGACATTGCGACTTCTCCTAATTTGCCAGATTTCTGGCTGTAAACTATTTGAAAAAGAAGTGTACGGTTTGCTGCCCAGTTACTGATGCTGTTGTAGGTAAGTTAAATCATAAAATAAAATAAAAATCGTCACAGCTTCGTGACAAACAAGTATGTCTCGCAAGGCTGTTATATCAGAGTTTAAAACTGAACAAAACTCTGAAAAACTGAAAGACCGGAAGGTTTTCAAAAACGCACCTTTAATTTTGTCCATCTGTGCCTTTTTTTTACCTTATTATAGGAAATTAACGCTCCATGAAATTAACGCGAATCGTTAAAATTCGCGTTTATTTAAGTCGCGTTAATTTTGTTGAGCGTTAATTTCCGCGACGTTAATTAAGTGCAGCCTTAATTTCCGCGCTCTAAATTTCCAGTATTTTAAACCCAATTTTGGAACCTGTCCAGACACCTAAAAAACATTAACTACAAGCTTTCGTTCTTTACATTTACCCTTTATTTTTCATCTTTCACAAAAGCTAGCGCGAAGGTTTACAATATTTCGAGTTCATCTTCATCGTTGTCGCTGTCAGAAGTGATGTCAGCTCACTTTTGTTCAGTTTTGATTTTTTTTGCATCCAGTCTTGAAATAAATTTGTTCCAGTTGCCTCCACCAGCTGTGTCTTAATCGCGTTAATTTCCTTTATTATGAAACTATACCTCCTCTTTCGCGTTAATTTTCTTTTTTCGAAAGTCGTTTTCAATTAAATTCGCGTTAATTTCAGTCGCGTTAATTTCCAATACCTTAATTTCATGGAGCGTTCATTTCCTATAATAAGGTATTTTGCTGCATTCCTTCTCTTGTGTTGAGATACTCTTTCATTTATTTTATATTTTTCTCAATTTCGGTTTTTTGTGTTTCATAATGGCTAAATTTGACCAAATTTGGCTAGTCATTTCCGTATCACTTCGCCTCTTTTTTTCGTGTGCAAAGAAAGTATATTTCGTACTTACAAGAAAAAGAATCGGGATCGGTAACTTAAAGTCTTTACTAGTTCCTCTTTTCAATTCTGTCATCACCTTTTTACTCGAAGGAGATAGAACAAATCAATATCGTAAGCCATGAGAAAAAATTGGTATGAATCGAATTTCTACTTACCCATGGAGATACAAGAAAGCACAAAAACAAAGGCTGCTACGGAAGCCAGATGATTCATTTTGCTGAGTAGGAAAAAAACTGACGAAACTGTCGGTAAAGGATACTTTGTAATGGCCTGTGGGAACCTTCTCTCGAAGTGTGAAAAGTTTGCTCATAGACGAGCATTTATAACAATTTGTGCTATGCGGAATTAGATCGAAGCCAATCGATTAAAAAACCTCCAATTATTTTCAGATAACAAATGCGTTCGTTGACGTCACTTGATCATGAACTGGGATGTAACCTTTTAATTCCCAGAAGTAGCAAAAGTAAAAAATATTCGACATAATTTTCAAATTTAATTTTTTTAAAATGCTGATATTAAGAATAACGAATAGCACTATGTGAAAGTACTGCTGAAGAGGTTTGTTTCATTTGAATGGTCACACCATAGGATTTCATCTGTAGACTCAAAATTTAGAACCACGTGAGAAGCCCCATCATTCACTCTGGCAGTGAGAAGGTTAATGCTGTGCTACAACGGGTATGTGCGAACGTGACGCGAAACCCGATTACAATATATCTGTGTAAAATATCGAACACCGAACGCAGTGTTTTACCAGATATTAAACACAGAGCACTGAGTTATTTCAGAAAGCGCACTGGATTATTTTTAACGAGCTTCGACGTATTTGAAATTGTGACAAAACACAGAGAAGAGTTGCTCTTCCGGATGTAAAGTCATGATACGGTGCATGTATACGGCCTCCTTTATCCCTACCGTACCTTTGAACTTGTTAGATTTGTTTTATAACATCACAAACGAGTGGTATTTTAAACTTGGGCTGTAATTCGCTATTTCTTTAATTGTGCTTCCTGAATAAGCAAGTTACCAGCCTGAACAAGAAAAATGGGCATCATTTCAAGTGGGACCTTTGCTACATTGAATTGCCGACAGTCTTGGATTCTGGATTACACGCCGTGGATTCCGGATTCCAGGTATTGGATTCCAGTCTTTGTCAGTGGAACTTTCTGGATTCTAATCGTTAGTGGGATTGCCGATACCTTGAGATGTATTCCGGATTCCACATCCCAGGATTCCGGATCAGACAACAAAATTTCCTCAAGATTCAGAGGATTCCACAAGCAAAAGTTTCCTGTATTCCGGAATCTGTCTGACTTGCTCTTGGCATCATTTCGAATTAAGACGCTGATTATCCGTGCATGCTGCATGTGATACAACGTTGCCAGTAGAAGGATTCAAATGACCCAGGCTCACCACGGGTCCTGACTCACGGGTCAGGAATAGTCAACAATGATTCTTTGGTTGGATAATTATCAATTTCATTCAACTTTATATGTAATAAAGTGTATGAAAACCATAAATAAAATTTTGAGCAACTTTATTTAAACAAATTGGAGAGTCTTGTGGACACCATTAGATGGTTGGGTGGATGAGAGGATGGGAGGGTAAGGGGGAGGAGGACAGATCCTAGAGACAGATCCTAGGGTGGGAGCAGTTAAACGGGGAAGTGAGTTTTGAGAGTCGAGAAGGGTTGAATGCACGATTGGATGGATGCTTGTAATATATCACGAAGGTAAACTAGCCGAAATCTTTTTATGTAGAATTCACGCCCTAGTAAAGAAAAAAGAGAACAAAACGGCAGAACGTAAAAGCTATTTGGCACTTCGAAGGTTCGAAGTATTCTTGTACTTCCTTGAATGAGAGAAAGAAACGATGAAAGGAAGTCTTAATATGGCCGTTTAGTTGCAATAAAAAAAAGATCGAGAACGAAAAAGAATTAGGAATCACAGCCAACACATCTCCACTGCGTAGGATCGAATCAAACAAACCAATAAAAGAGCTTGAAATACTTTACTTTTTATGCAAAAGCGTCCTTTGATGTCACTTGATCGTGAACAATGTAGCCAGCGTAGCAAGCGTTTCCGTGCGGTGTAGGAACAAAGAACGAGGAACGAGAGTCAAAGACCGCGCGAGAAATGGCAAAATTTTTAACAGCAAAAATAGATAAACCTGTTAGCTAAGATTTTTTATCAAAACAAAAAAAGTGGGATACATTTCGAACTAGGGGCTGCGATTTGCAATATCCTTCATTGTGGTTGAGATGAACGAAATTCTTCACGTTTTACGGACACTGTCTACTTCAAAAGGGAATAAATTAATCAAGCTTTCTTTCCCAACCCCTCAGTAAACAATGTTGTGGCACTGCTAAAGCAGCCTGTAGGACAGAACAAACAATTCAACATTGGACAAGGGGGTTGGGTAGATGGTTACGATGTTATTGTTTCCGGAAGTATTAATATCCATTGGACAACAGTGTTTCAACAGTTCTAGGTTTACGACGAAGGGATAGGGTAAGCGGAAACAGGAACAAAATGGCGAGGTTAATGGCGGGGCCCTTTCCCAGAGCGAGGAAAACAGAAAAAGAAAGCGGAGAATTTCCTTGCTTTTATTCCACATGCTGACAAAGTGCTAGCTGAAAACCTCAGCTTTTGAATCTCTTTGCAATGGAAAATCAACTTTATCAAAATGTTTAATAAAGTTAACCTTTTGTGCTTCACTCTCCACACATTTTATTGGAAACAGTGACAAGACGGAGGCGAAAAGTGACGCACTGATTCTTCAAGACACTTTATTATTAAATCAATATTTGTTAACAACAGTCAATGCATGGTCACGCAGGCTATCTTGACATGCATATAGCCATATTAAGAGCTAATCAAAAGTACAACTTAAAAACGTTATTTAGTGGAGTTTTTTAAAAGCATACACATCAGTCTTTGGAAACCGCCGAACGGGTTAATACTATAAGAGCGCATATAAACAGCGTAAAGCCGCTGACCATTGAGATTCCAGCTCCATCATTACACAGGTCAGTCTTGCAGCAGGCCACATTGCACTTGATGATCTTCTTGAAGTTGGGAATACCTTGACCTATTCGGCTGCAATCTTTCTCTTTGCATTCTTTGTCAAAGGCGCAACTCTTGACATAGTAAGTGTACGTCTTGTTTCCAACCAAGGCTTCTGCTTTCCCTTTAATGGCGCAGGGATCCTGACCAGATGGACAAGTCATCACTTTTGTATAATTTTTGCATTCCTCCCATCCGCCAACAACCATGCACGATTTGCACTTTAGTCCATAGCCTTGAAAAAAATAATAAGTAGATAAATGATCATGAACAAATATATGAATAAGTAAATGAATAAATAGATCGTGTTCTCTAGAACTAGAGCATAAACACGAATCTGCCATTGAAAATGCTTTTCAGGATTACAAAAGAAGTTTTCTTGTCTTAAACAGGATAGAGAAACGAAGAATTTTTGTGGGTTGGCTCAGGGTTTGAAGGCCTCGGCGACACACCTCTTCCCGGACTTCTCTTGTGCCCCCTGCGCCATTCCCCCTCCCCCCCCCCCCCCCCCCCAAGGAACCAGGGTCTGGACTTCACTTTAATAATAATATTATTAATAATATTAATAATAATAATAATAATAATAATAATAATAATGAAACATTTATAAAGCGCTCTTTCCCAGGATCAAAGGCCCTATTTACATCAAGTTTAAGAAAATTTAAAACTACAGTGAAAGTTAAAATTGAAACACCACGTTAAAAAAAACTACAAAAAATAATGTAAGATATAAAAAAACCACAGCCGAGTCATCAATTTCAAAAACCTCATAAAATGTCCAGTGATCCAGCATCCCTAATATGCTGAGGAGGACTGTTCCAAAGAAGCGGCGCAGCAACAGAAAAAGCACGACGGCCATAACTGCTTATGTTAAAAGCACGATTTATCTTTGATGACCTATAAGATCCCTTGCAGGGAGGTAACTTTGAAGAAGATCTTTAATATAAGCAGGAGCAAGTCCATGGAGAGTCTTGTTAGTAACGCTAACTTTAGAGTATGCTTGTAAAATTGATCTTCTAAAAATATCGCTTCACCCCTGAAATTAGACGGAAATAGGGCTGAAATTTTGGTGTAAAAGAGGGTGGGTATGTATTGAAAGCATTCCGCACACTTATTAAGGATTCTATAAAATCGTGTGGGAATTCCTATTTCACCGTGCATGCAAAAAGGACCCCTGAAAATACCTATTAACCTTTATTAATTACCTAGCATAAATCGATTACAATCTTTTTGGTTTAGCCAATTAAAGGTTGTGGTCGTAGCCCCAAGGCAAATTTCTCCATGTAAAGACACTCAAATATTCTTTGAAAACGTGCTCTTGTGCTTAAACTTACAAACTGAGGAAAATTTCAAAACTGTCAAATCCAATAACGTTTGCCCTGAATTTTTCCCTAGCTATTGCGTTCGTTGACGTCACTTGATCATGAACTGGGATGTAACCTTTTAATTCCCTGAAGTAGCATAAGTAAAAAATATCCACATAGTTTTCAAATTTAATTTTTCAAAATGCCGATATTAAGGATAACGAATAGCACTATGTGAAAGTACTGCTGAAGAGGTTTCATTTGAATGGTCACACCGTAGGATTTCATCCACAGACTCAAAATTTAGAACCACGTTAGAAGCCCCCATCATTCACTCTGGAAGTGAGAAGGTTAATGCTGCGCTACAGCGGGTATGTGGGAACGTGACGCGAAACCCGATTACAAAATATCTGTATAAAATATCGAACACCGAACGCAGTGTTTTACCACATATTAAACACAGAGTACTGAGTTATTTCACAAAGCGCACTGTATTATTTTTAACGGGCTTTGAGGTATTTAAAATTGCGACAAGACATAGTGAAGAGTTGCTCTTCCGGATGTAAACTCATGATACGGTGCATGTACGGCCTCTTTTATCCCTACCTTTGAACTTGTTAGATTTTTTTTATAACATCACAAACGAGTGGTATTTTAAACTTGGGGCTGTAATTTGCTATTTCTTTAATTGTGCTTCATGAATAAGAAGTTACCAGCATGAACAAGAAAAATGGGCATCATTTCAACTGGGACCTTTGCTACATTGAATTGCCGACAGTCTTGGATTCTGGATTACACGCCGTGGATTCCGGATTCCAGGTATTGGATTCCAGTCTTTGTCAGTGGAACTTTCTGGATTCTAATCGTTAGTGGGATTGCCGATACCTTGAGATGTATTCCGGATTCCACATCCCAGGATTCCGGATCAGACAACAAAATTTCCTCAGGATTCAGTGGATTCCACAAGCAAAAATTTCCTGTATTCCGGAATCTGTCTGACTTGCTCTTGGTATCATTTCGAATTAAGACGCTGATTATCCGTGCATTAGGCATGTGATACAATGTTGTCAGTAGAAGGGTTCAAATGACCCAGGCTAACCACGGGTCCTGACTCACGGGTCAGGAACAGTCAACAATGGTTCTTTGGTTGGATAATTATTATCAACTTCATTCAACTTCATATGTAATAAAGTGTATAAAAACCATAAATAAAATTTTGAGCAACTTTATTTAAACAAATTGGAGCTTCTTGAGGACACCATTAGATGCCTGGATGGATGAGAGGATGGGAGGGTAAGGGGGGTGTTGGTGAATGGATGGATGGTTGGGTGGATGGGTGGGTGGGTGGATCGATTAATGGATGGATGGATGAATAGGAGAGAATCGTGGGCGGCAATAGGGACGAAAGCTGGAGACAGATCCTTGGGTGGGAGCAGTTAAACGGGGAAGTGAGTTTTGAGAGTCGAGAAGAGTTGAATGCACGATTGGATGGATGCTTGTAATATTTCACGAAGGTAAACTAGCCGAAATCTTTTTATGTAGAATTCACGCCCTAGTAAAGAAAAAAGAGAACAAAACGGCAGAACGTAAAAGCTATTTGGCACTTCGAAGGTTCGAAGTATTCTTGTACTTCCTTGAATGAGAGAAAGAAACGAAGAAAGGAAGTCTTAATATGGCCGTTTAGTTGCAATAAAAAAAAGATCGAGAACGAAAAAGAATTAGATATCACAGCCAACACATCTCCACTACGTAGGATCGAATCAAACAAACCAATAAAAGGGCTTGAAATACTTTACTTTTTATGCAAAAGCGTCCTTTGATGTCACTTGATCGTGAACAATGTAGCCTGCGTAGCAAGCGTTTCCGTGCGGTGTAGGAACAAAGAACGAGGAACGAGAGTCAAAGACCGCGCGAAAAATGGCAAAATTTTTAACAGCAAAAATAGATAAAACTGTTAGCTAAGATTTTTTATCAAAACAAAAAAAAGTGGGATACATTTCGAACTAGGGGCTGTGATTTGCAATATCCTTTATTGTGGTTGAGATGAACGAAATTCTTCACGTTTTTCCGACACTGCCTACTTCAAAAGGGAATAAATTAATCAAGCTTTCTTTCCCAACCCCTCAGTAAACAATGCTGTGGCACTGCTAAAGCAGCCTGTAGGACAGAACAAACAATTCAACATTGGACAAAGGGGTTGGGTAGATGGTTACGATGTTATTGTTTCCGGAAGTATTAATATCCATTGGACAACAGTGTTTCAACAGTTCTAGGTTTACGACGAAGGGATAGGGTAAGCGGAAACAGGAACAGAAGGGCGAGGTTAGTGGCGGGGCCCTTTCCCAAAAAAAAGATCGAGGAAAACAGAGAAAGAAAGCGGAGAATTTCCTTGTTTTTCTTCCACATGCTGACAAAGTGCTAGCTGAAAACCTCAGCTTTTGAATCTCTTTGTAATGGAAAATCAACTTTATCAAAATATTTAATAAAGTTAACCTTTTGTGCTTCACTCTCCACAGATTTTATTGGAGACAGTGACAAGACGGAGGTGAAAAGTGACGGACTGATTCTTCAAGTCACTTTATCATTAAATCAATATTTGTTAACAACAGTCAATGCATGGTCACGCAGGCTATCTTGACATGCATATAGCCATATTAAGAGCTAATCAAAAGTACACCTTAAACACCTTATTTAGTGGAGTTTTTTAAAAGCCTACACATCAGTCTTTGGAAACCGCCGAACGGGTTAATGCTACAAGAGCGCATATAAACAGCGTAAAGCCGCTGACCATTGAGATTCCAGCTCCTTCATTACACAGGTCAGTCTTGCAGCAGGCCACATTGCACTTGATGATCTTCTTGAAGTTGGGAATCTCTTCACCTATTCGGCTGCAATCTTTCTCTTTGCATTCTTTGTCAAAGGCGCAACTCTTGACATAGTAAGTGTACGTCTTGCTTCCAACCAAGGCTTCTGCTTTCGCTTTGGCGCAGCGATCCTGGCCAGTTGGACAAGTCATCACTTCTGTATAATTTTTGCATTCCTCCCATCCGCCAACAACCATGCACGATTTGCACTTTAGTCCATAGCCTTGAAAAAAATAATAAGTAGATAAATGATCATGAACAAATATATGAATAAGTAAATGAATAAATAGATCGTGTTCTCTAGAACTAGAGCATAAACACGAATCTGCCATTGAAAATGCTTTTCAGGATTACAAAAGAAGTTTTCTTGTCTTAAACAGGATAGAGAAACGAAGAATTTTTGTGGGTTGGCTCAGGGTTTGAAGGCCTCGGCGACACACCTCTTCCCGGACTTCTCTTGTGCCCCCTGCGCCATTCCCCCTCCCCCCCCCCCCCCCCCCCCCAGGAACCAGGGACTGGACTTCACCTTAATAATAATAATAATGAGACATCTATAAAGCGCTCTTTCCCAGGGTCAAAGGCGCTATTTACATCGAGTTTAAGAAAATTTAAAACTACAGTCAAAGTTAAAATTTAAAAACCACGTTAAAAAACTACAAAAACTAACGATAAAATAATGTAAGATATAAAAACACCACAGTCGAGTCATCAATTTAAAAAAGCGCATAAAATGTCCAGTGATCCAGCATCCCTAATACGCTGAGGAGGACTGTTCCAAAGAAGCGGCGTAGCAACAGAAAAAGCACAACGGCCATAACTGCTTATGTTAAAAGCAGGTACGGCTAGGAGATTTATCTTTGAAGACCTATAAGATCCCGTGCCGGGAGGTAACTTTGAAGAAGATCTTTAATATAAGCAGGAGCAAGTCCATGGAGAGTCTTGTTAGTAACGCTAACTTTAGAGTATGCTTGTAAAATTGATCTTCTAAAAATATCGCTTCACCCCTGAAATTAGACGGAAATAGGGCTGAAATTTTGGTGTAAATGTGGTAGGTATTTATCGGAAGCATTCCGCACACTTATTAAGGATTCTATAAAATCGTGTGGGAATTCCTATTTCACCGTGCATGCAAAAAGGACCCCTGAAAATACCTATTAACTTTTATTAATTACCTAGCATAATCCGATTACAATCTTTTCTTTAGCCAATTAAAGGATGTGGTCGTAGCCCCAAGGCAAATTTCTTCCTGTAAAGTCACTCAAATATTCTCAGGGGCACCCAACGACAATTTTGGGAAGAATATCTGTTCGGAAGACGATTTTAGATCTAGAATTTTCGGAACATTTGTTGTAAAATTTCTTGCTTGCCTGCCTCTCCGATGATTTTCGAACATCAAAAAAATGGTATAATTGCCTATTTTTAACGGATTTTTACCCTAAAAAGGTCACCTAGAATTTCCGGGAGCCTTTTTTCTGGCTGAAATTTTGGAAAAGGTAAGTTTTGATCGCTATAATTTTCGGATCACTAGGCTTTCAGCTAGGAAATCCGAACAGATGAAAAATTTTTAGGGGATAAAAATATACCCATATCTACCGTTTAAATACTAAAATACGTTTAACAGTGCTATGTTTAAGTGGTTTTGAACTATATTCTCGTTGGATGCCCCTGTATTCTTTGAAAACGTGCTCTTGTTCTCAAACTTACAAACTGCGGAAAATTTCAAAACTGTCAAATCCAATAACGTTTGTCCTGAACTTTTCCCTAGCTATTCTACGGAAACGAAAATAGAATAATCGATAAAAAGCTTCATACACTAAGCTTGCAATGCTACAAAAATAGTTGAAAATCTGCCACATCGAAGAAACATCGACATTGCAACTTCTCCTAATTTGCCAGATTTCTGGCTGTAAACTATTTGAAAAAGAAGTCTACGGTTTGCTGCCCAGTTACTGATGCTGTTGTACGTAAGTTAAATCATAAAATAAAATAAAAATCGTCACAGCTTCGTGACAAACAAGTATGTCTCGCAAGACTGTTATATCAAAGTTTAGAACTGGACAAAACTCTGAAAAACTGAAAGACCGGAAGGTTTTCAAAAAACGCACCCTTAATTTTGTCCATCTGTGCCTTTTTTTTTTATCATTTTGCTGCTTTCCTTCTCTTGTGTTGAGATACACTTTCAGTTATTTTATATTTTTCTCAATTTTGTTTTTTGGTGTTTCATAATGGCTAAATTTGAACAAATTTGGCTAGTCATTTCCGTATAGCTTCGTCCCCTTTTTTCGTGTGCAAAGAAGGTATATTCGAACTTACAAGAAAAAGAATTCGGATCGGTAACTTAAAGTCTTTACTAGTTCCTCTTTTCAATTCTGTCATCACCTTTTTACTCGAAGGAGATAGAACAAATCAATATCGTAAGCCATGAGAAAAAATTGGTATGAATCGAATTTCTACTTACCCATGGAGATACAAGAAAGCACAAAAACAAAGGCTGCTACGGAAGCCAGATGATTCATTTTGCTGAGTAGGAAACTGACGAAACTGTCGGTAAAGGATACTTTGTAATTGCCTGTGGAAGCCTTCTCTCGAAGAGTGAAAAGTTTCCTCATAGACAAGCATTTATAACAATTTGTGCTATGCGGAATTAGAGCGAAGCCAATCGATTAAAAAACCTCCAATAATTTTCAGATAGCAAATGCGTTCGTTGACATCACTTGATCATGAACTGGGATGTAACCTTTTAATTCCCAGAAGTAGCAAAAGTAAAAAATATTCGACATAATTTTCAAATTTAATTTTATAAAAAGCTGCTATTAAGAATAATGAATAGCACTATGTGAAAGTACTGCTGAAGAGGTTTCATTTGAATGGTCACACCATAGGATTTCATCCGTAGACTCAAAATTTAGAACCACGTTAGAAGCCCCCCATCATTCACTCTGGAAGTGAGAAGGTTAATGCCGTACTACAGCGGATATGTGCGAACGTGACGCGAAACCCGATTACAATATATCTGTATAAAATATCGAACACCGAACGCAGTGTTTTACCACGTATTAAACACGGAGTACTGAATTATTTCACGAAGCGCACTGGATTATTCTTAACTTGCTTCGAGGTATTTGAAATTGTGACAAGACACAGTGAAGAGTTGCTCTTCAGATGTCCAGTCATGACACGGTGCATGTACGACGTCCTTTGTCCTTACCCGTTGAACTTGTTAGATTCTATTTTATAACAGCACAAACGGGTAATATTTTTAGCTTAGGGCTTTAATTTTCTATTTCTTTAATTATGCTCCCCGAATAATTAAGTTACTCTCATGATCGCATTAACAAGAAAAATAGGCATCATTTTAACTGAGACCTTTGCTACTGATTGACCCCCTCCCTCCCCTCCCCCCCACCGATTGCCAATGCGTGCATTTTTCCCATCCAGCCAATAAAGTTTGCAGTGACTAGTTACTACATTTGTAAAATGACAGCCAAATTCAGTCTCTTATTATTTTTGCGCACAAAGCTGGGAACACTTTCAGCATGAAAGTATTTCTATATTTAGCCAGCATACGTGCCAGTAGCCTACGGACTGGCAGACGTCGACTGAAAGGGGTAAGAGATGAAGGGAATCTGGGACAAGGGAGAGAGGAGAAGGGTCTCTTTCGCGTTTACCTCGCTTTCTCTCTCCCCATTTGCCAAGCAGGCTAACGTGCAAGAAACGCTTATATATTTTTAATTATTTTTTTTATATAAAACGGTTGCATGACATGTATCCCTGCACACTTCCATTTAGCCCGCCCTACCCCTTTTGACGTCTTTAACGTCTATTGAAAGGTCCATCGTCTTATAAATTATTGACCTTTAAGCATTTTTCCATACCATATGCACAATTTAAAATTCCGCTCTTCCTGTATTAACCTTCTATTTCTGAAGACCCGCAGAACTGGTAGAATTTTTTTTTGTAGGGGGGGGGGGGGGGAGGTAGCAGTAGCGTACTCATACTGTTCAGTGATACAGGACGTACAGTCTAACCGCAGCCACCCTCGGGGAGGGGACAAGTGGCTGCTAATAAATGGACCTTGACCCTTTACAAGAGGGTCAGCATGAACTTGTTAGAGGGTTAATTTTAGCTAACCATGACAAGTTGGGAACAAATAAAACACAAAAAATAGCCCACAACGTTAACGAATTGTCACTAAAATCTGTCTTCTACCTTCTGCTCTGTGATATTTAAACAATAAATAAACAAAGAAATACAGAAGTATTTATATATCTTGTACGTCTCCGGGTCGCCCCACGTATCGGACGGAATTCAAGACAGTCTTGGATTCTGGATTACACGCCTTGGATTCCGGATTCCAGGTATTGGATTCCAACCTCTGTCAGTAGAACTTTCTGGGTCCAAATCGTTAGTGGGATTGCGGATACCTTGAGCTGTGTTCGGGATTCCACAACCAAATTTTCCCAGGATTCTGGATTCTACAAGCAAAAATTTCCTGTATTCCGAAATCCGGATTCCTTTACGCGGGGCGACTTCTGAATTTTCTGGGTCTGTCCCTGCGACGTGCGTTCATGAGTCCTAAACAACACAAAGACGGAAGCAGTAAGCGATTCAGCTCTGCGACAAATCTGAATCAGCATTTGTAGATGGATAAAACCAAGAAATACGTGGGAATTTTGGTTTTGTAAGCTCCTATTTCAAGTACTGTATGCGAAGAGTTGAAATGATGACCTGAGTCATGGCCGTTTGATAAAGTGAATTACTGCCAGATTTCGGATTCTGGTTCCTGTAGTAACCAGCTGTCAAATGGAGGGAGGTTGCTTAAGAGTGCAATTTGTTTTGTAAATTAGAAACTCAATATAATAACGTTCAAATGCGTGTTTTTGGCTACACAAGCCAAGGCCAGACGGACATTTGTACAGACCTTGGTAGAGAGAAAATTTATCAAACGATTAAAAATTCTTGATAATACTTGGAAAGCCTAATCGCCACTCATGGAAGCAATTGTTGTGAAAAAAAGAGCATTGAAAATGTCCAAAACGCTGGCTTGTCTGCTTTCGTTTTGCAGTCGCACTAATATTTACACACAAAGAAGTGTCTAGACACTATCACCCCCTCATACTCCCTCCTAACGTCTAAATTTCGGATCTGGAGCGCACATACCTCACAGGACCTGCTCGGCAAAACTTGAAATTTGAGCAAGTAAGACTGACCTGAAGAAGAAAAAAAGAGGGAAGAGCTTGAGTCGGTCGAGTTACGAGTTTCTGAAAAATATATTATCTATATTTATCTATATTAAGCTCTACAAAAAATCAAATAACTAAATCAAAATTTACATCAGAAAAGGACCAATAAGGAAATCACATTCAACTATTCTTTTACTCTTTTTATGTTTACAGTTGGTTAATCACAGTGTCAGGCCAGTTTGAAAGGGTCCTAGCCCTTGAAAGCCAGCCTGCATCTTGAATATTACTATTATATACTATTAATTGAAAATATTAATGAATAAGAATTCACCAAGAAGATTTTCGCCTCATGTAGAGTGTTTAGGACGAAAAGCCAATATTTTTAACCATAGAAGTTCTTGTGCGTAAAGAATTAAGTATCCGGTAAAAACCTGTGGCAATCTGGAGCATGGTCTCCCTCAAGGGTCCAGTAGAGCCTGAGCCGCGCCGAACAGTCTCCTTTAGGGGTTTAATTCGAACTTCCGACGAGCATCACTGTCCCTCTTATGAAGAGGTTCACCACTCCGGGCGACAGGTCAACAACTCCGTTAAGTTTCCATCACTAAAGAAACAAACTTATCGGCCCCTGACGTTACATGGAAACGTTGACAGTTGGCGACTCCCTGACTATTATCCACACCTCACCAATGTCATAATATGATCCAAAACCAACCCAAGGCTACTACTGACACTAGACATATGATAAACCAATGTAGGTCTTGTTCACTTGTGACGAACTGAATGCTAAGAGGAAATTTACTGTTCTTAGTTATTAGCATTAGGCTCGTCCCATGTGAATGTGTGAGCAAGCTCTTCAATTATGGCCCCTCGTAATCTCGTCACCTATCGGGTGAGGCTCTCTCGTAAATTCTCGCGACTCCCCTATATGGAGACAACCTCACGCATGCGCACAGCCATATCACCCGGGCAGTGGCAACCATAGACAGCTATTTCGCCCTTATTGGAGCTTCTCAGCATGGCATAGCCGTCGGCTCTAAAGAGCAAGCGAACCCTGGTTTTTTTGTTTTTGTTCGTCTCGAGGCGGGTGTACGTAGTGGAGAGCAATGCCACGCCACCCATTTAACACACAAACACCAACACAAGACCAGTGCACTATACAACACCGAACTATACGTTACAATTTAACATGCCTCAGAATGGGTGTGCAAGCACGCCAAAAGTCGCTGGGTTAATGAGCCCCGCCACCCCTTGCAAGGACTTGGAGTACCCCCCCCCCCCCCCCCCACGACACTGGTCGCGCGCTATGGGATGGAACAAAAGGGTCAGGCAGTGTCGCACAGGGGCCAACATCAAAGGACACAAAGCAATTTTACAACGCCAGTGAACACCAAAGGATGTAAAACGCAGTAAGTAACAGAACATTCACAAATGGACAACCGGCTGACCATCAATAACAGACGCCACAACACCACGGGCACCCCACTGTCGAACAAAATAATGACGACGGCGAGAGGAGCAAAAACGCTTGAAGGGAACACGCACCTTCACCCGCGCAAGCACAGCAACAGCACTAGGAGCCACATCACGAAAAGCTTAACATGGTTAAACCCAAAAAGCACATGACGATGCGCTAAAGATGGAATAAGGACCGAGCAACGATCCAACCAGGACAGCACAGACTGTGCAAGTGGGTAGGAGAAAAACAAGTGGTCAAGGGTCTCGATCGCAGAGGAACTACAAAAGCAGACTATCGGAATATGAGCCATGCCAAAAGATATTACCAGACGATACCCTGTACGGAGAACCACACGCGCGATTTGACATGACAGGTCAATGACCGGGCGGTTGAGGCTAAACCAGTGCATCTGCGCCCATGTGCAGGGCCAGTAGAGAGGACCATACTCCCGAGCGAAATACTGGATGCAGCTTGGCTCCCAAGGATGACCTTCCATGAAGAGAGAATAAACCGACTTCGTTGTAACGCCAGCCACAGGAGTGCAAGCAGTATCAGAGGCCACAATCAGAGTGTCTGCTGGTACAGAAAAACCACCATCATCTGTCACCCAAGCAGATTGAAGCGCCTTGTAGATTTGGGGCAGAGCCCTTACATCAATACGAAGCGGGTGCGTGAGGATCTCGCCCGGCGTCATGCCATGCAGCACTCAAAACAGTAAAAGAGGAATTGCATCCAGCTTGAAAAGCGTCTAAAAAAGCGACTGACCCATTGAACATTCAGGACCAAACCTTGAGCTGTAGAGACACCACAGAGAACCCACCAAACTCGAGGGCCTGTATTACTACTGCCCGGGCAACAAGATCGTTTTTATCACCCCAAAGAAAGGAAATCATCCTATTAAGATCACCCAGCACACAATCAGGCATTGGGAGCAGCGACGCTACATACCAACATCGGGAGAGAGCCAAGCACACACACCCACGAAAAGACAACTTCCTCAAGCGCCAAGAACACAAACAATTTTCGACAGCAGTTACTCTTGGGCGCCAGTTTTTCTCCTCCAAACCAGAGGAGCCGATAAAGACACCCAACACCTTAACCCAAGCCGACGACTACTGCAATGCAACCGAACATCACGCCCATTCCAAACAGCCAACCACAGAACTTTACATTTTCCCAAATTCAGCTTGAAGCCTGAGCCCTGTTCAGAAAGGCTCTAGGTCGAAAAAGAAGCTCCGATAGCAGCATCAGACGTAACGACAACAAACGTGTCGTCCGCATACTGAGAGATAACGGGCAAGGGAACAGGGGCCCCTGGAAGGGAAAGCCCGACGATGGCAGGGTTAGCACGGACGCTACAAGCTACAACCTCACCATAAAGGACGTACAGCAGAGGTGATAGGGGACAACCCTGCCGAACACCACGAGATAGACCGAAAAAAGGGGTGATGTAAACGTTTGCCTTAAAAGCGCTCTGAACCCTACCATAGGAGAGATCCACCCAGCTAATAAAAGAAGGACCGAAACCAATGCGAACTAGAGTAGAACGCAGAAAACCTCAATCACCTCGATCGAACGCCTTCTCTTGGTCCAGACACAGAATAGCAACGGAGGACCCACTGGTAGACGCACAGTGTGCGACATCCCTCAGCAAAGAAACACGATCTCCAAAAAACCTACCCGGCACCGCACACGTCTGCTCATCGGCCACAACGAAATGAATAACTTTAAGTAGACGGCCGGCGATCGCACAAGAGGCAATTTTGCAGTCGACATGGGTCTCCAACTGCGCGGGTCAAGTCGGTCAACCTTCTTGGAGGCGAGGGTGATGAGACCACGCCTCTGAGATTTACCCAGGGAACCAGACTGGTGACAGAAAGTCAGAACCTCCAAAAGATCCTACCCCAACCCGTCCCAAAACCAACATCAAGACCATCATCAAGACCATCAATACCAGGCGCCTTGCCCTTTGCCATGCCAGACAGTGCAGCAAAGCACTCTTCAACAGAAATCGGACTCTCCCAATCGTCAACTTGATCAGCTGGAACCCTATCAGTGACACAGGACAGCAAGGAGGCCTGAGCAACCTGATCAGTCTCTTCTTTAGCAAAGCTACTGGAATAGAAAGATGACAATACGGCCTGGATGCCCTAAATACCAGAATGCAAAACCCCATTATAATCTCGTAGAGAAGAGATAAGGCGCAATGCTTTTTCTCCAACCTTTAGAAATAAGCCGAGGAGCACTCACCCTCCTCAACCCACTTAACCTGGGCACGAACTCTAGCTCAATCAGCTTCCACAAAATCTAATTTCCTGAGTTCTGTTGGGGATGACTGGTAAGGGTCAACAAAAGGTACACTACCATTATCAACTTGACTTTTAAGGTGGGAAATAAGACGGACAAGGAGGTCCCGCTGGCTGCAAAGGCGCGCCACACGGTTCTTTCAGAGAGTCACGGTCAAGCCTTTAATTATGGAATTAGCCGCCTCTCACCAATCCACCACAGTTAAAAAAACGGACTTTTGGGTCCTCCACGAGGCCCATAAAGAGGCCACTAAAGCCACGTATTCGTCCTCCTCCAAATCTGACACATTTAACTTCCAGATACCCGGACCACGGGGCAAGGCCTGGGGTACGGAGCAGTGGACAAAACGACCCTCACCAACCCAGAAAGAAGCCGTTAACGCAAGACGAGACTTATACAAAACGGTGCAACTTTAAGATCGGTTAGAGCTGGTCAAAACCGTCTCCCTATAACCAGAAGACAGAAACCAGCCCGTGACCTCGCTTTCCGACATACAGTGGACCTCCTGCAGACAGGTACTATCCAAAGGAAAAGGAAGGGATCCACTGCAGCAAACCGGCTCCACGAATCCCACACGTAGTAAACTAATAACCATGATGAGAGAGAGGGACCACTTCAAGACTTACGCTTACATAACTTTGACCATTCCAGAGCAGCCCTCTTAAGGCCAGGACTGATCCCGAGGAGCCTGCCCTCACCAGAGTGCGAGCTCCGCTCTGTAGGAGAGCAACTACGCTTTCGGCGGCCTCAAGGAGAGGGAGACTTTCACCACCCAGAAGAGGACACTGTAACTTTCTTGGAGCCCCTAGTACCAGTCGCCGGCGGCTAAGGCTTCACATGGAGACATGGAGAGGGCGCGCTTCCGAGGACCGGAATCCCCCTCCATAGGAATTTCTTCCAAATCACCCTCGCTGGCACAGGGCACTGTCACCATTGCCACAAGATTCGTCTAAGTTACTTATTTCACTTTCATTACTGTCATTAACATTACTTAATTCATTCGCATTACTTTTATTTTCATTACTTTCATTGCTATTACTTTCATTTTCATCACTTTTATTACAAATACATAAATCAACTACATTATTAGCATGTAAGTCACTTAACTGAACTACATTTTTCACTTTCATCCACTATCTTCGTCGGCAGACGCTAAAACTTTAGGCGCGACCGAAGGGGTCTCCAAAAAATCACTGGAGGTAGAATTGACTGGCTCAGGGCATCGATCTGATTATCCCTCAAGTCTACCCTGGAGAGCTGGGAGGCAAAGGGAGTCACGCAGTAGCGAGTTCGGCAGCAGAGGACGGTTCAGCGGCAGAGGAGATAACAGCACTCACAGAAACAGCAGGTGCAGACATAGAAGATCCGATGGCAGCCTAACAGGGTTGGCAATAGCTCCCCACGGGGCAAGGCACATCCCTCTAAACCGGAGAATATCCACTGGGACAATTACGAGACAAATGCTCCATACTATCGCACTTAAAGTACTTGCCACGCTTACGGCAAACCTTAGCACTATGTCCCTCACTCTGACATGTCACGCTCCGCCATATGCAACCTTGACACGAGAATCCCCTACAGAACGGTTACATGGAATATGACCCGACATGTACGTACACCGTCACAAACTTAATGCGCCCAATGACGACAGTGTATGCTCTCCACATCGCCATAGGAACCCAAGATATCCGCGAGAGCGGAGTCATCCTCCTCAAAAGGATAATAAACCAGAACTTTCTGAGGACGGAAGCAGCCCGCCAGATAGGACAACTTTCCCCACCCAAAACAACCGACTCATGTTGCATGACCTAAGCTTTAGCAGCCGATGAACTAAAGTGACTAAAGCATCCGTGACAAAAAAAACTGAATGACTCGAATTGTTAAATCCGCAAAACGCTCCACTATCAAAGACGCCGTTAGGCGGTGAACATCAGTCGATACGGTAGGAGGAAAATGCGCACGTAGCTTGACGGCCCAACAGGCAAGGCCAAAGCAAACCCAAAAAATTAAGGACAGCCGTGACGGACAGGGACCAAAAAGTGAACGGTGACCCAAAATAAGAGACCTTTATAATTATGACAGAATCCAAATCTTGCTGTTTTCACAAAGACCAATGAACTGTAATCAAAAACAGCAAATAATAAAGATTCGAGTGTTCCCCGAGATGAGCCCAGCTGGGCAGGGCCCGATGTACCGGCAGGCAACCACACCCGGGCAAACCTACAAAGTTAAGCTGGGCGCGTAACCCCACAACAGATAACAAAAAGAGAAAAAAAAGAAACTGTCGCTGTCAGCTCCACGTTCCTTCTCCAATCGCAAAAAAATAACGTGAAGACGTTTCGCCTTCCTCAGCCCACTTGACTAGGGAACGAACCCAAGCTCCCTCAGCCTCAGTGAGATCAATGGCTGCCAGTGGAGCAAAAACTGTTTCATAAACGGACAGAACGAGAAAGGCAACGATCATTGCGCGCCCGACTTCAATGTTAAAGTGCCAGATGCTTAAGGATCTCCCTCTCGCGATCCCACCAATCCTGGAGTGAAGGGACAGAAGGTTTGCGAAGCCTCTAATCCACCCAAAAATCATAAATAGACGTTACAAAAGCGGGATATTTAAGAATGGAGACATTAAGTTTCCACCTACCCAGACCCCTAGGGATAGGTTCCGGAATAGAGACATCTAAGACGACAGCATCGTGATCAGAAAAAGGGCAAGGCACAATCTCGCAAGAAGATACCAGATGAAGCCAACCAGGCGGATAGCTAATTCAGTTAATCTAGGTATATAAGAAGCCATCAGATTTCAACCAAGTAAAGGCATGAAGATTCGGATAAAAATGTCGCCTGTGGATCAATAGCACAGCACTCGCGAAAGAGAAGCTTCAAAGAAACGAAGCTGTCGCGAACAGTAACAGGCACCCCAGAGCCTCGACGATCTTTAGTTCGGTCAAACACCCGTTGAAGTCCCCGCCCAAAATCGTGGGAACTCACATATCAACAAAGTCTAGACAGGAAATAAAGAAACCATTACGTTCGGGATTACGATTAGGTGCATAGATACATGCGATCCTAAAGGTGATGTCCCTTCTACAGAACGCGGCTATCAGGTGATGCCCATTAAGCTCAACCCAAGAGTTGAAGGGAGAAAAATATCAATGGTACAAAATGACCTGGCAGCGAGAGTGAATGGTACCAGGAGCTATTACCGTCGATAGATCAGACGCTGAAAATCAAGAACTAGCCTCAGTCACATCAGTGAAGTGTGTCTCTTGCAATTGGAGACAACCCAAATCACAAGAGAGATTACACAACCACTGCACTAGATCACCACATTTAACGGGATCAAGGATCCCGTTAACATTTTAAGTGATAAGTTTGAAGGTGACGAGTGGTGTAAAGAAAAAGAAAAACGAGCTCCTCAAGAGAGGTCGCGCGACGCAAAGTAGGATCTGGCTTGGCCCTTTAAGCAACAACTTGAGGCAGGTTACGCCTTCTTGACAATGGGTTCAGAAGAGGGGACTGGCACACAGCAGCGCCACCACGCGAACCCTAACCTTGCCACACAGGTCGCACATCATAATGCAACCCAACCTGACTAACAGGAGAGAGAGAACCAGCTTCTCCACCAACCTTTGGGGTTGCAGAGGATTTTTCAGCCAAATCCGCTGAGGGATCCACCGAAAACAAATAAGTGACAACCTCCATATTCTCACTATATTCACCCTCAGAAAGAAGGCATTCACGGGAAGGAGCAATCCAGAGAGGATCAGAACTAAGAATAGAAGATAAATTTGGACCATCTTCTGCAGCAGATTCACCTTCATGAAGATTTGATTACTTTACATTTAAGACCACAATTAGCTATTTGGAGCGTCATTAACTGCGTTGCATTACTTCCTCCGGTACTTCATTATTCTCATTATCACGACCTTCCTCTACATTATCATTATTTTCTTCTACTTCAGTAATATTTTCATTATCATTACTTTCCTCTTCGTCATGAATATTTTCATCATCATTATTTTGAAAAAGACAACAAGCAGAGACCTTTTACCGCCCAGGCGGGTGGAAAGCACTCCTTTCAGCGGCAGCTCCACGCAACACATGTGGGAGCTTTTGGCTGGGACTGCATGGCAGTTCTCCCACGGTATACGCGGGGTAGGCGTTTCAGGAGTTATCCCGGATCTGTCTGCCAGAAAATACAACAAGTCAAAACACAGTTTTAAATAAGCAGCTGTTTATAAGGAAGGAGGCTCACCTTAGTCCTGGGGTGACCATGGTTTACAGTCGAAATTTTTATTAAGTGAGGTTACCCTGGGTACCTGCCTCTCTTTTCCCTTTTTCTTTTCACAGGAAAAAATAACGGATTCCCATTTTTGGATATTTTAGGGTATTTAAAGAATACCCACAAAAATCCCAAATTTGGAAGAGTGAGACAAGTCCCAATCAGGGAACTTGGTTGGGAATTCCCTGGTTGGGACTTGTCTCACTTTGCCAAATTTGGGATTTTTATGAGTTTTCGTTAAATACTCTAAAATATCGAAAAAATTGGAATCTGTTATTTTTTCCTGTGTTTGTTTCCTCTCACGAATCACTGATGCTGTTGGAAAAGTAGTAGACTTTGTCTCAGCACCAGGGCTTTTCCCTTGGAATCTAAGGGAAAAGCCGTGGGGATGAGGTTGCCTCACCCCCATCGGAAGTGGCCTTCTTTGCCTGCTCTTTGATGACTTTTTCCCCCCGAACCGAAATGTCCCATTTATATTTCCACTGAATACACCTGCTACGCCAAGTTGAAGGGTTGGTTGTCTGCTCCTGACCTTGATGCATGCACTGGCGGGGCTCGGGACAATATACGTGGTCTTACATGAAGGAGCTTCGTTTCGTCCGCTGGACAAGGAAAACGTAGCCCCTGAAGTTTTTGGCGCCATTTCAGTTTTCTTGTTGCTGAGGAGTTCAATAGACGAAGACCAATTTTAGAGAGTTTTAACTGTATTTTTCGCCTTTTGGTCACTTTTTAAGGTAAGAACGTACAGATTTGCTTTGTGGTTCCTAATTGTACTTAACGCCATAGCCCAAGCAGATGAAATCAATAGATTTGGTGAGTCCGTCCAACTGTCAACGGTGTTTGGGGCTTACGTTCGCGCGGGTCCTCTTATTTTCTTACTTTTTAAGCTTTAATATACATGTAACAATATAACTAGTTGTTCGCTCAAATGCTGTTACTTTATTGAATTTGATACCCATGGTCGATGCCATTTTGGAACTGAGCAATTTTAGCTTGTGTAGGATAGTGATACGGGCCGGAATAGCTTCAAGAAATGAACAATCATGCGGTGTGCGGCATTTTGCAGAGTGGCGGGTAAATGAGGTAAACATTGTAGTGAAATGCTTTAACAGATTCCCTATCCCTAAACTTAAAGTCTTGAAAAAGTATGATTTATGGATAGGGAATCTGTTAAAGCAATTCACAACAACGTTTACCTGCCAGTCTCAGGCTGCAAAGAAAGTCAGTTTTACAGCCTGCCATTCGGGCAAGCTTTAGCTACAACCCCGGACAAAACTGTTGAGACAATTCCATCTATTTTCTAACTTTTTCGCCCTACTCCCGTCTCCCCTAAACGCAAAAAGTAAACCCCCTCCCCACCCCCTATTCAAAGTTGCCTTGGTCTAAAAACCAACGTGTATAATTGCCATGCTATCCTAAACAACTTTGGATCAGGGGAGGGGGGAAATCGGGCATTCATTTGGCGGAGGTTTCAGTTTTTGCCAGGATGACAGGAAAAAATAGGCATTTTCGCGATTTGTCTCAACAGGTTTTGTCCGGGGTTGTAGCATGTACTAGCCCACAAGTCATTTCAAGTAGCCCCCAAACCCTTTTTGATTAGCAGGATTGATTACAATCCTTCTGTAATTTGAATTTCCCCCAAAAAACAGCACTTTCCCGTCAGGCAAGTTAAGAGCAAAAATCACTAGCCCTATAGCAAAATCCACTAGCCCCGGGCTATCAGACATAACTTTCTTTGCACGCTGAGTCTTCAGTTTGTGTTATTGCACACCGACAATTATGTTTTGGCTTTCCTCAAATGACGATGTACATTTTATTGACAGCTTGTTTTCAATACTAATTTTTGGGGGCACACAGGGAAATAATAGCTCTCTATGGTCTTTGTGCCCAGTGGACTACATGTACATTGGAAATTTCTGAAAAATATGATAAGCAGGGCAGAAAATAATGGACAGCAGGTCACCGGTCATAATGACCGCCAAAATATTTCTTAGCCCGGTCAAACCCCAATTCTGGCTGGTCAAATAATGAATACTAATGAATATCAAATTACGTTGGCAATAGATCATTTTAACTACATTGTCATTCAGGTTTTTGACATCAAGTTGATGAAAAATGCATTCACACGTTGTAGAGTTTCTTTCGGCAGTTTTTGCACGTTTTAATGTCCGTTCCACTTTGAGTATCATCATATGGTGGTGTCTGAAGTCTCTAAAGGTAAAGAGGGAAGTGTAAATCCTTTTCAAACTCTCAAGGTTCAGGAAATGGAATATACATACAGTTAAACAAACTTTAGGAATTACAGAAAGAAAAATAAAGAACAAAATCTGCTTATATTCGTTGTACATCCCATTATCTGCATTGATGTTCAGAAATGAACATTGGTGAAACTTGATCTTTTTCCTTGCCTGGCACATGATCGAAAGTCTCCTCTACAAAGAAAAGTACAAGACAGTACAATCAGCTCTTCCCTCAGTTTTGCTGTTTGAAACAGATATCCCTTTAGCTTACTGTTATAGTTTAAGCTTTGAAATCTTACTACCTTCATGATTTCTATCATTTTCGAGTGACTCAGCCGCAATTTACCTTTGTTTGTTTTTATTTTTGCCGAGAAGTTGACCCGCATTAGCCTCGCAATCATGCTAAGAAGTCTCTCCTGCCAGGGCCGTCGGGGAATATAAAACTTGCTTATTGAGCCATGGCCTTTACTACTTCTTCATAGTTTATACCGATCGTTGTTGCCCTTGGCTTTGTAGCCACGCAGCTTGCTCAAAATTCCCTCGAAGGAGACCCATGTCTTTCCAACCACTTCACTCCCCGTACCCCTGCAAATCTGGTAGTTATGGGTAACTTTTTCCTCTCTCCATCCCTGTCAAGCAGATTTGAATGTGACATAGTGTCAATGGGTCCCTTTTTTAATCTACTATTGCTTGATCAATGTCAATCATAAAAATCATAGCAATTTATTTTCTCCTTTGGTCAAATAAATGTTAGCTGACTAGAAAGATTTAGCCAGGAGATTAAAACCAATCAGAAGTGGTGGCATGTTATGGATGAATATTGTATTCCTTTTACCAATAATTTTGAGAGCAGTTAAAAGTGACAAACTCACACGTGTAAATATAAATTTGCTTTTACCTCAAGTAGAATCAATAATGGCAGAGAGAAGGAAAAGGAGTTTAGCGTCAAGTAAACACTCCAGTGGACATGAACAAGAAGAATCAACTGTATGTTCATGTTCCTTTTCTGTTACAAAGATATGCATGTGTTTATTATTGAGTTTTAGTATTGTTAGCTTAGTTGTACTTCAGGGTTTGCTCTTGGAACTGACCTCTACAAAGTCCAGAAGAAGGTTACAAGAGCTATCCTTTTTGCAATAGTACATGCCTGGGGATTCCCCCAATGCAGTTATGTAAGGGTTCAACAAACTTTGAAGTAGGCAGATGTTTTCAGAGGAGTAATTATCTGTATCAACAAGGTTTTCAAATAAGAAACTTTCTTTAAATTGTCAGCTCAGTTCAGCGAAAAGGTAGTCATCTACTCTGAACAAAGCAGCCTATGCTTTTTGTCTGCGATTGGTGCATAATTGTTTTGAAAGCACTGCATGCACAAAACTTAATTGATGAAAAATGGAGATAAACAAAATTATGATAAATGGGTTGTGATATTTAAAATTTAAGTGCAACTTTCACACAACTGGTGTGAAATTTACTGGCTTATACAATTTGTGTAATATTTGGAGTTAATAATATATTTTCTTTAAATTTCCTCAGGATCTAAATTTGTCCAGAAGACCGCCAGAGACAATACTACCGTTAAAGCGCATTAAATCAGATGGCCAAAATGATGTAAGTAAAGTACGAAATAAGGGACAGTGTTGTCTTGCGCGCAGTTAAATTGTAATTTGGGAATGATGGTTTTTGAGGAGAGGGGAAAAGTGAGGGTAACCAGGGAAAAACCTCTTGGAGCAGATCAACAAGCAAGGTCAGTCTCAGTTGCTGCTCCAGGGTTGAACACAGGCCACATTGATGAAACATGATTAGCCCTTTCAGCATTAATGTCAACATGCAAATTCTCCAGACTGATCTTCATAGGTGTCCTTAAAGAATTAGTATTTTCAGATAACACTATTTTCCCTTTGATGTTCATTTTATTAAGTCTCATTGCATATATGTATTGATATTGTTAGAAGTTTAAATGATAAAATACACTGTATTCATGTTGGTCACTTTTCGGACTTAAGGGGGTAGAACTCTCACTACTGCAACACCATTCCAGTAGAAATAACACTTAAATGAGTTAACTGGTTATGCATTAGTGTACATACAGTTGTGTATAATTCCTATACACAAATGACTGTGTGCAAATTGCTGAAACTGCCACTACTGAACTTAGCCTCACTGACTATTATTTTATTTCTTCTTGTAGGAAAATGAAAACCGAGTCACCTCACAGGACAGGTTTGTATAATTTAAATTTTCATCAATATTTCATTGTAAAACTTAGAAAGTCATCAACACCAAATATATTTCTGGACCACTATTATGTTCATTGTTGCAGGGGAAAAGCCAAGCAGGCTTTGTGATTTAATCTGTTCCAATCATTGTCTTGATCGGTCACTTAGTAGCATTCCTGAAATATGTCAGTTGTTCACAGTTTTCAGAGTTTGCAAGTAGTCTGTTATATTGTGGTATTATTGTTGGTAGTTTTCAGGGTTGTCACTAAGACTTCAAGTTGCTGCGCGGTAAATACAACAAATAGGTGGGAAATCAAACAGCAAGGGGTTTCTTTTGGTTCTATTTTTCTTCTGTTTTCCCTTGAAAGTAGCAGGGGGCCACAGTCATAGCAGCCGGGGGTAATCCCCAGCCTGGGCCTCTTAATGAAAGCCATGGTAATTTTTAATCAGTAAGTAGGACCATACCATGTACAATATTTACAGTGTAATGTACATCTATTAAAAAGTGAAGAATTTCAAAATTCCTATACCTACTATACATGAATCACCAACCAAATAATATTATCGTTGCCTATCAGTCAGGGGGTATGAATTGGGAATATAGACATAGAGGCTTCTCAAGGGGTTACTGGATATCTACTGAAAAATTTAGGGAGCCAGGATATTTTGGCATTTAGGAAAGAGAAGATCTGGGATATCAAGTGTCAAGGAGTTGGCTATTATGGGAGTCCTAGAGGAGCCACTGATCATGACAGGATCTCAGGCTAGTTTAGTGGGGTTTACCAAACTTCCATCAGCAAGTTCCACTTCACATCCTCTACCAGTCCAGTCTCAAGAGTGAACTGGTATTACCCATTTGTTTGCCCACCTCAGCCGAAGCAGGCTGTTCCAAGGGTTGTCAGAAAGTTTTGAAGCAGAGGGCTGAGTTGTCCAAGTAAGCAGCCAGTCCAGGGATATCTTATTTAGAAAACGTCATCCATAAAAGAAATGCCAAGCAGAGTAGCCGGCCGATACTAACCAAGAAGGCAGTGTTTTTTGCCGGCAGCTGGCTACTTTTGATAAACCTGCTGTTCCACTCATCAACCAACCTGATTATCTTACAGACTGGTCTGGTCGCCTTGGTGTCCTTAACATTATAACGTGACAATAATTGTGCTCGTGACATTTGCATGCTCAGAGGGGGGATTTTCCATTTGCCGCAAACAGGTTTTGTGAACAGTTAAATTACTTTTGTTTTGTTGTCATTTGATCTCTATGTACATCGCACTTATTTCAGTGGATACTCAGGATCTCAAGGGAACGCTTTTCAGGCTATGGACCTTGACGGTGACAAGAATTTTAGCAACAGGTACATGTATTTTTCTATGCCAACACTTCTTGCAGATGGGGTAGCTGAATACTGTAAAATGTTCTTCCGCATGGCCCTCAGTTATACATGCAGCATGGCAATTAAGTTTGTCCATTATAGTAAGATTTTCTGTCCTGGCTGCAGCTTTCCAAATGACTGCGCAGTAGGCAGCACCATCATATTTCATAACGCAACACAAGCAGATTTTGGAAGGACTCAATACACTAGCTAGAGGAGATCTTTACATTCATTTAGCTGAAATGTTCTTTCCAAGACAAAATTTCATCCATAACAAGGAATTTCTAAGTATCCATCCTTTCTAAACTGCTGTTGTCTACCATAAAAAAGTAACAGTCAACTGCTTTGAGCCTTTTTTAGTTCTGGAAACATTGTGCATCAAGAAGTTAGTCCAGAACCAACTTATTAATCTATCTAGGTCCAACAAAAGCTTAGTGTTGATTCTGCTCCAGGATTTATCAGCAAAAAAATGCTTTAAGGATTCTAGTTTATCATAACATACATGCAGGAGGACTTAATTTAATGAATCTGCCCTCATGGCCTGTATTGCAGGTGTTTTCTTCTGGTGCTTGAATGTTTCTGCCTGTGTAACCACCATGATGAATTCTAAAAGTCAAGAAGTTGGGCCCTACCTCCTTCTTTTACCCTAATGCCTACCATGTTTCCATGCTCCACAATCTTCTAGACTCATAAAAGAAAAGATGACAGCCACAGCATTATGAACATAAACACATATCTTTCATCCACCCCCCCCCCCCCCCTCCCAAAAAAAATTCCTCAGGAATGGTATAAATCTTGTCCAAGTCCAACAAAAGCTCTGGTTTGTGAAGAGACACTGGAAACGTAATTTAAACTGATAAGGCAAGGATGATATTGTGTTTAGAGCACTTGCTCCCCACCAATGTGAATTTCAGGGCCAACACCCTTTAAAAACCTTGTGATGTCCCCTCCAAATTTTGCATTTTGGACCTTATAAATGAAATTTTACTGAAAGAGCTTTTGCCCTGTACTGCAGTGAAGAATCAGAAAGTCAAGGGCAGAATGTTGAGCCAATGGACATTGATGAACATAGGAAACAATCAGGACCAAGGTAGCTTATCAAAAAATATACGATATTTCATGTAGTTTGTTATTATGTGGTCTATTGCTTCATATATTAGATGTTTGCTTTGGAAGGCTCTCCTAACTACTTGTTACTGTGATAAACCAGTTTTGATTTAGTGCCTTGTGTCCCACCAGCACATAAATTCAGGATGAAGTTGTTTATTAACAACAAAAAGATCCAAAGAGACAGAGTTCGTAAAAATTTTGATTCGAGGGGAAAACAGCTTAAATCTTTTAGTAAAAACACCCAAAACCTACCGCAGTATTATGCTCTTGACTTGAAGAAACTTCCAACTGCACTGTGAAGCTAGTAAGGTTTTCACCTAGGTGAAATTGAAATGATGGAAAACTTCCCAAAAGTTGTCATCTGTTTGACTTCTTTTCTAGTAAGTGCACTTTAAAGAAATGGAAACTAGAATTTCCTGCTAATGAACCAGTCTTCATGACTTATATTTATCTCTAGTCAATTCATGCACTCTTATTTACATCATCTTTATTGTGTTAAATCATTGTTCACTGTAGGCATTTTAGGGTCTCCTTCACAAGTAAATGAGTTAGAAGTTCGGCATTAACATAGTAAAGTAGATGTATTTCTATGAGTACCTTTTTGCCTTCCATGTTCGTTAATTTTTCAGTGGTGACACCACTGAAAAGGAAGATAATTACCTCTGGAATATAAATGTTTATGAGGACAGTCAGGAACCCCATGAAGAAGAAAGTAGAAAAACTGGTGATGAAAACAGGTAATTGCCATGACTATCAGTGTGCAAGCTGGGAGACAAAAAGCTATTGTGGCAAGGTGTTCCATGTACATGTACCTAGTGGAAGAAATGGATTAAAAGAGGAATTGTAGATATGTTTTAAAATATTTTCAAGTTTTTATAACTTTCTATTTGTTTTTAAAGGGCTGGTGTCGCAGCACTCAGGTCCATTTTGTTAAGTTTTATTATTATTATTATTATTCATTCCAAATATTTCTCTGATTGGCTCCAATCTTCAGGCCAATTCTCAATAACCAGCTGCTGCTCACCATTTCTAGAAGATGTAGGTGATAACCCATTAGACTGCGAGCAGTCTCTTCATTTTCTTTTGATTCACAGTAGTTTGATAGCACCCATGCATAATTTTACTTCATTGTTCACTGCGTGTGGCTCTGAGGAAAATAGGACAACCACTCGCAGGCTAACAACCCATCGATTGGATGGTATCTTGCTAGAAGCCCTGTTTCCAGGCAATAACCGCATCATTTGTACAGAGCTTTAGGTTACTGCAGCCTAGCTGTCTATGTTTGAGTAAACCAAAGAAAGTAGATGTTCACCAGTATTCGAAGACGAAATAGCAGAAATTATGACTTACAGTCAACAGAAGAAATACAATAATATGCAAGAAATATAGCTCACTGGATGTCACCTTCTTTTTAGGGAGTATCTCAGGAAAAAAACATCTGTTTATACCCTGAAACCGTGATAAGAAACAGGCAGGGTTCTATCTAGAAATTATCTTTTGGGGGAGAAATCCTGAATAGCCCAAGGGGCTACAAGCTTCCTAGGGGGGTCCAGGGGCATGCCCCTTCCCCCCCCCCCCCCCCCCAAAAAAAAAAAAAAAGGTTTTGAAATGAATATGCACTGAGATGCAATCTGGTGCATTTTGAGACACAATTTTGAGAAATGTTACAGTGTCTGGATGATTTTTCCAATATAGTTACTTATATACAGTGATGACAACAATCTTTTTCGGGGGAAGCTTCTACCCCTCAAATACCCTAGATAGAACCCTGACAGACAAATGCTTGTGGAAAGTCTAGAGGTAGTACGGTTGTCAAGAACTTTGAAATAACTTGAATGATTGAAAAAATATTGAATGAGGCTAAGTATGATGCAAAGAATTATGCAGATCTTGGTTGTCATCCACTGTGGCCTTTATTTTAGTTATTCGCCCTCACTCACTATGGAAATTAACCATTATTACTATGACAACAGACGGATAGAGAGGCACCACACACATTACAGGTGTAAGATGTCTTCACAGGCAAAAACATTGCAGTGTAGCGGACTGACGGCCAATAACGACGCGACTTCACTGATCAATCAGGTATAACGAGAGACAAACTGACAAGATACAACTCACTTGAACTCTGTTAATTACTACTGCCCAGGTTGTCGAAATGTCAGTAACTGTCAACAACAGTCCTATTCAGGAATAAACTTGACCGGACGATAATATTTATAATCATTATTCTACCTACTTGGTTGATGGGTAACTGCCTTTTAAGAAGGCAATAAAAATATAGAGAATCAACATTTCTAACGTATGTACCTGTTTAAAACAGCCCTGTCACTGTCTGAGAAAATAATGCATCTGTTATAGGTTTTAAGTGAGTTTTTTCTTCCTTTTAGTCTTTTATTTTTATTGTCAGTATTCCTGAGTGTCCAAAAACAACAATTTATTGTACTCATCACAAAATAATTAGGTGGTTTAGTGGAGTATGTGGGCTACGCCACCAGAGATGTACGTTAACAGGGTATGCAAAGGAGGTGTCTATAAACCACTGGATACACATCTCTGTTTTTAAAAAACTTATTTGTTTTAATTCTACAGAAGGAATACTGACAATAAAAATAAAATACTAAAAGCAAGAAAAAACTTACTTAAAACCTATAACAGATGTATTATTTCTTCAGACAGTGACAGGGCCGTTTTAAAGAGGCAGGTAGGTTAGAAATGTTGATTCTCTCTATTTTTATTGCCTTCTTAACAGGCAGTTACCCATCACCAAGTAGGCAGAATAATGATTATAAATATTATCGTCCGGTCAAGTTTATTCCTGAATAGGACTGTTGTTGACAGTTACTGACGTTTCAACAACCTGGGCAGTAGTAACTAATAGAGTTCAAGTGAGTTGTATCTTGTCCGATTTTCTCTCGTTATACCAGATGTACACTAACAGTGTATGCAAAGGAGGTGTCTATAAACCACTGGATACAGATGTCTGTTTTTAAAAAACTTATTTGTTTTAATTCTACAGAAGCTTTGCTGAAAACGTAGTGTGTTGTTCAGTTAGCATTGGACCAAGTGCAGCCAGTCAACAAAAGAAAAAGAAGAAACAAGCAAAAAAGCAAAGAGAAATTAATGAAGTTTCCGAAGACCCTCAAGAGCTGGTGCTAAAGAATGCTTGTGCTCTGCTTAATACTGGTGGAGGGGTTTTGGTGATCAAAATTGTTGACTTTCAGAGTATTACCAAAGATTCCGTTGACAATTTCTGGAAAACAATTGCACCAAGGTTAAGCGCCTTGATTACGTCATCGTTAACTTATGATGAGGTGTTTGATCGCCTTGAATTTTCTGATGAAGTGTTATTGTTCATCAGAGCACCGCAGCATTTTTGTACATTAAAGTACAATTTGTTTTTACCCAGTGATGAACGTGCGTACGAGGCATCTTATGAACAAACATTGAAGCTACTTGAAAAGCAGCCTTCCAAGTGGGGAAAGAAAAAAAAGTTTAACCCAATTGGTGTCCCGTTAAACGACCTTCCTACGGTACCTAAAGTGTTCAAATACAATGAAAGCCTCAATTTCCACGAGTCAAAACAAGTGCAATTTAAACATTGGACTTCTGAAACATACTTAGATCACAATAACCATGGCCAGCGTCAAAGCATTGAGAGATGGATCTCTGCCTTTGCTAATGGTAGAGGTGGTGTCATACTACTTGGTGTGACAGACGAAGGTCGTGTGGCGGGCCAAGAACTTAATCCGGAGAATAGCCAAAAGGATATTGAGGAGAGAGTTAGCTCTCTTTTCAATAACATGGTGTGTGATTTTACCATGGAAAGAAAAACTCATTGGGACATGGAATTTGTCCCTGTTGTTCAGAGTGATTGTGATTCCAATGCTGTCATAGTTATCTATGTAGCGGGGCTGGCAAGCTGTGGGGGCGTCTTTACAAATTGTCCAAAGAGTTTCCAGTTAAAGGTTGGCGAAGATGGCAACAAAGTTCCTTTTCAGCTCGACTTTAAAGGTTGGAAAGAGAGAATGCTTTCTGCAATGGGCCTCCAAAGCAGTGGAAAAGGTTTGAGAAGAGTTTCTTTCCTTAAGTGTTGACATATTTTTAATTTTATTCACCATTTCTGCAAAGACTATGATTTACACGTTGAACATAATTTTGTCTTTTTTTCGTATGGGACGTTTTTTTCCTTAGTTTTATTTAGGTCGTCTAGTCTTAAAACAGCTACAGCGATAAGATAAAGTTAGACAACTCGGACAACCCTTTTTATTGCCGGCTATTTTGGCCATTCTGGTGAACTTTGAATTTAATTTAAGAGTTGTCTTCAGTTAGCTACTTTGAAATCACAGAAACGGAGTACATGCCACATAAGTGTACGAGCTGGCAGTTAGAAATTATCGGTATTTGACGTTGGACAAAAAAGTGCTGTGCACTGGCAAAGTATTATCTATCGGGGCAATTCTAAGATCTATTGCTTTCTGCTTGAAAGTGAACCATTATCAAGATCTTGTTTGGTTAAATTCCAAGAAACAATGGTGTCAGCCAGCTACATTTGTGTGCAAATGTTTCAAATGCTGTAATGAATGAACTAGTTGATAGTGAGGCATTGAAAATGCACAACGACGTTTTTTTAGATGAAAAAATATCTTATATTTTCAGGAAGTTTCTTGTCAAATGTATCTAGGTAATGAGGCATCACAATGCCTGTTCGGATTTTATCGATAATAATAAGGCTACCTCTAAAATGTAAATTGTTTTATTTTCCAGCTATGGACGCCATGGTTGCTAAATTTGACAGGCTACGTGTTTCCAAAGGACATTTGTTGACAGTGAAGGACGATGCCCAGAAGATAAGAGATGCCTTTTTCCATGGTAAACCTACCTGTTTTGAGATTTTTGAAATGGCAGACCTATTTTGTCATCTTCTGTCCTATTCTGACTTTGCTAAGTTTCTAGTAATTAGTTACACAGTAGAACGGTGCAAGGTTGGTCCTCGGAATTCTAAGCTTTAAAATAAGGTGATTAATCCAACTCTTAAATGCACGGCACGCGTAGCAAAACTCGTCCTTTTATTCTCAACTCGGACCCAAGCGATCTATTGCAACAACAGATCACTTAACTTGCAGCCCCTTTGAAGTAGTATTAATGTGACCTTTTAAGTAACCTTTTATATTGTGAAAGAAGGTACACGGTGGTGGTCAGAGAAAAAAATGGAGTAGCACCAGCGCCTTCGTTTGGTTTAAAAACAATATCAATGACAATGATGCACCAAAACTAGTTGTTGGAATTTCAACATGATCACTTCTGCCGACAGAGACAGCAGGTTGCCACGTTTTAACTGGAATGACTGGCAATAGTTCCAGCCATAACTTAGACAATGTTCATAATCTACCGAATAGCTTTTTGTGGCGCCACAGAAGGCAATCTGGTATAGTATGAACGGCAACGGCCCTGGGTGGCACAAGTCGTTCACACATATCGAACATGTTGCTAGAGCGGTTGGGCCAGAGGCTTGGTACACTAAATTCCATTTTTCACTCCTGAATATTTACTTCCGTCTTAGTGGATACCAGACCGCATTCCTGCTTATTTACTTCCGCGACGGGCCGAAAAAGTGTTCACACTGCACTAAAGTATCGCACAAAACGTATCCGATATGTGACGCTCCACTTTCGAGATCTGCGCGGCGCATCTTCGCTCCGTCACAGAAATCGCGCCGCTGCAACAATTCTTGTGTGTAGACAGAAGTCCTATCCGAAATAGTTTTCGTGGAGGGGCAAAAGGTATCCGGCATAGTGTGAACATAGATTTAATCCCCACTAAATCGACGAACGTTTTTTATTCAATTTATTCCTTTGTCTTTCACTCTACCATGTTCTTTCCATAACATAGCTCCAACATCCGGTATGTAAACTACTACCAACCCACAATCCCCTGATTCACTCTCTGTAGATCGCATTTTCCATTCAGTAAAGTTTCACTTGCATTTTAACACTATACTGTCTCAATTTCAAATGATAGAATTGATTTTATTGCAAAAATGATTATACAACCAGATAGTAGGATTCCAATCTTAACTTACCTTAGTAAAACCAGCTCTAAATATTTTACACTTGTTATTCTTTGTTTATTTTGCACGTCTAGTGAGGGAAGACTTCCCTGTTATGCCTGAAGGTTTTGAGTTAAGCCTCCCAGAGAACGTCAAAACAATTATTAAGGAAATCCAAAAGAAAGCATCTGGAAGCCGCAGTCGAGGCCTACTTGTTGCCGCTCGTTCGTGGCTTGCCAATGTGGGAGGTACACCGTTGGATGGTGTCATCTGTGACCTTGTCCTGGTCAGTAGAAACTTGCGGGGACTCCACCTGCTCACTCTTTGTGATTCTGCGGATGATGGGAAGTTCCTGATATACAGCAGGGAAGTAGCCCAAAAGATAAAGGTCGGTCTTGCCATAGATGGTGCGTGCTGCCAAAAGGTCTATGTCGTACCGCATGTTGTACCATGCACTGATGACACCACTCAAGCAATGCAGGCATTGAATATCAGAGATAACACTCATTATCCTAAAAGTTATGACCTGACCTCTCGTCAAGTCCTCAACGAAGTCCTGAAGTCCCTAGTGATCATTCTTGCTACCGTGCCCTCAACTCTGTCCAGCAAGTTAGGTGTAAGCATCATGAATCTGTTGACAAAAGAACAATTCCAGTTGGTGAAGGAGCAGATTGAAGTTAACAGAGAGTTGTGGATCAAAGGCCCCGCTGGAACGGGGAAGACTCTGGTAGCCGTGGAATTCATGCGGGAGCTAATGCTGCGCGAGAAACTAGAAAAGAACCAGATTCTATGTGTATGTGAAAATGCTGGTATCAGAGAACAAATAAGGTAATATAACTGTCAATAATTAACTCGGTTATTTGACCTGTAATATTACCCGTCTTCTTAGTTGTATCGGCTTGTCTCAAGACTTTCACGTTCCTAAAAACGGTGGAAATGTTTCGGTTTAGTGGGCCCTCAGACCTCCCAATCGCTAGCGCCTTTGGCGCTTGCTTGCATACTCGTCTACCTTTTCCAATACAGTTTCCTACTGAATAAACTTGCTATATGTATTGCCGTCCGTTTTGAAACAATAGGGAACTTAAGCAAAGGCGTTTTTGAAGGACGCACGTCAACCGGAAGTGAAAACTTTTTCCTTTTAATATGCCTTGACGCTATAAAATTTGTATCCCTTAGTTTCTTTACACCTGTAGAGACGATTTAACTGAAAATTTTGGCAAAACCACTGCTCGGGAATTTTAAAAAGTCCACTTCCGGTTGGCGTGCGTCGTTCAAAAACGCCTTTGCTTAAATTCCCTAATGATTAATAAGTACCCCGTCATTAGCCGAGTTTGAGGTTGGTAGCACAATATTTGGGGACCGATTATTTTCCCGCGAGGATCTTTTAATAGCCCTAATTAGCTTTTGTGTAGGCCAGCATCTCGAAGAGTCGTCCAAGACCATGCCTTATATTGACGCATTACAGTGAAAATAGGAATATTAGAATGCTCCTCATCGAACGACTTTTTGTTATTTATTTATTTATTTATTTATTTATTTATTTATTTAGTCACTCACAAAACCTTATACAACATGAACCAAAGTTGTTAATTAAATTATAAAATTAATGTGACAAGGAAGCCTAACGAAGCTTGAAGCTTATATTAATAGGCTTCCTTCAACTACCTAGTGAACTAAATTTATGGCTGAGTGCAGAGTGAGCAAGATCAGAAAATTAGGCGACAGATCGGCTGTCAGTGAGATAATTCTTTAAATTTTTTTTAAAAAATAAATATAGAAGGAGAGGTAATTAGTGAAACAGGCAACGAATTCCAGATTTTAGGTCCTCGGTAAAGGATACTGAATTGCTTTATATTTGTTCTACAAAGATTCTTGCATTTTCATCATCTCATATACATACGCCTTTGTTACATAGTCGCCATCACCTTCTTGTTCTAATTCGTCGACGCCATCTTTGATAGAAAGGGACTCTTCGTGAACTTGATCAGTTTTTTTGCTTACGCGGCGGTTTACTCATTTTATCGGCTTATTCAGCAGGAATCTTACTGATTTGACGTAAGATTCTAAATTTGTGTGATTAAAATTTAGAATGAATTTACGGGAGCACAGCTCCACACGTCTGCACTCTCCACGCACATGGTTGTACCTGACCACGCGATAATTCTACTGCTTCTTACTTGCTCCTCTTGATAGTCTAGTTTCTAGGAAACCTCGTTTGATTCCATTTTGAAAATGTTCCTTATCGTGCCGCGCACAAGTCCTCACACCTTACTTACTAGTCTATGAAAAAACCGTCCAGTTTGACATTCTAAGTACAGAGCACAATTTTGAAAAATTTCGATATTTGGGGTAGGACAAGACTGTCGTTCTGTGATGACATTTCGCGAATTTAATATAAGATCTCAAGAAAGTAGTTTTAAACTCAATACCTTAAGGTGGCTCGATACAGTTTTTCAGGGTCAATACCTCCCAAGTTTGAGCATAAACTACGTCGCCAAAAACAAAGTTTTGAAAAAATTGCCGCCGCAGTTGTATTAGATAAAGATGAAAATTTGTTATGATCAGGGTTGCAACGGCATCGAAGTTGTCATAGCAACGAAATGACGCTATTACCTATTTTACTTGCAGCAGTATATCTCGGCACTGGGAACTGTTCTTTGAAGATCATTCACGGGAACTTTTTCCTCCAATAGCAGCCTCGATGTTCGTGAAGTTTAAGCGAAATCTGTAAGAGCGTTATCGAGATATTTTGGGATAAAGTTTTTATTGTTAGAAACACAGTAAAAAATGGACAATATTGTTGTTTGGCCGTTATCTGTAGAAAATGAAGCGCTTTCGACATGAAATTTCACCTCATAGTAGTTTCAATCTTTTTAAAAGCGTGTGTGAAAGATCATGGAAGATAGCTCCAGCCGATTGCTAGAAAGAAGGGTTTGATTAGTATGTATCGAAGCGCTCTTGTTAGCGGTTTTGTAAACATTTTGGTCTACTTTAACAAATTAGCGAATAATTTTTAAACCGCTCGATAGAATTTTTTAAAAATTTAAGATTCTTGAGATTAACCTTCCTTTTTTATGACCTTTTAGTTTCAAGATTATTGATATATTGTAAGGCAGTAAAATAAGGGCTTTGTCTACGCTATTCCGGATAGCTTTTCATGTTGACGTCAGTAGAGCATTTTCACATGACGTCACGGCGGCCATACTGGTGTTCCAAAACAATGAAACGGCGTCCATGTTGGTGTTCCAGAACAGTCCTGTAGGAGTTGAGTTCCTTTCTTATGCAAACGCTTTTCTTTTGTTCTAATAAATTAGCATAGATGCTAGCCACGTGAGTGAAAATGCTCTATACTGTTCCACATGCTATTTTCATGAACCGCCGTTAACGCCCTTTATCTTTTACGTCTTTTTTCTTTCAGGGATTGCGAGGTATGTAAGGTAGTCTGCCGTCAACTGTTTGAGAAACTTGAGTTTCCTGAAGTAAGACACATTATTATGGACGAGGCTCACAACTATGAAATTTCTCAAGAAAAACGAGAAGCCCTCAGAGAAGTGAAAAACACTGTTGTGGACGAGGCTCAGAATCATGAAGTTTATCAAGAAGACCAAAAAGCTCCCAAAGATGTCCTTTACCAGAAAGCCAGGCGCCTTGTTAGGCAGCATGACCCTAATAGACCGGGATACTTGTGGGTTTTTGCTGACAGAGGCCAGACAAATCACAAGTTTCCTTCGGGAATGCCAGATGAAACCATGCAGAAGCCTAGTTTTAGATTAAAGAAGGTGATCCGCTACTCTAAAGAAATTTTTGATCATGCCAAAAAGTTTCTCACTAAAGATAATTTGGACGAAAATCTTGAGATGGGCCATGATTATAATGGTGAAAAGGTACAACTCATCCGCTATCAGCCACGTACAGGGAAAACCCAGGTTGATGCTGTAAATGAAACAATTCAAGCCCTTCTTAATGAAGGATACAGAAGAAGCGATGTAGCTGTTTTGTTTAGAAAAGGAAATGTTATTCCTAAGATAGGTCTCCATTTTAAAGCTGTTGATGCAGAGTACAACAAGACTAATGACGTAGTTGTCAGTACCGTGTTAAAGTACAGTGGCCTAGAAAGGCCCGTTGTGGTTCTCGTTGACGTCGAGGATATCATTCCTCCGGGACGCATGCGAGATCCGTTTATTTACTGTGCTGTCACAAGAGCAATGGTGAAACTTGTTATTATACGATGTAAGAATTGACTAGATCCCAAAAATTCTCCAAGCGAATTGCTGCTTTAGTTCATTAGGCTAAGTTTGAATCACGGTTGACCAGCCCAAAATGTTAGTTCTCCTACAAGGCGACATTTATTCCTAACAAGCACGCAAAGTGCAGGAATCGTGGGAGAATATCGTCCCTTGTCGTCCTCAAATATTTTTTAACTTCAATGCGATATTTTCGCAAAATAGTGATGTTTTTGTTCTAAAACACGACTATAAAACAAACCACTCTAACAAATACAAATCGCGATTTTAGAAGCAGCAGTCCTCATTCCTTGGATAGTCTTTGCGACAATAATTAAGAAGAGGATGTTAAATCGCGGGAACCTTTTCCTTGTTAAACGGCTTTGTAGAAGCCCCTCCACTCATGTAAATAGTTCAAGAGTGACGTAGAAAGAGACCAGGAGTACGCTCAGTCACTCGACCCTCTTGCAACGGTCACCTTGAAGTCGGATAAGTTGCTGCTTTACAGGGGGGAGGTAGGGGTGTAATTTGAAAACAATTTTGAGTGAATGTATGGACTGTCCCGTCGAGACAAAAAGTTCGACTGAACGTGTTTTGTGTGTTTGTGGTCTGTAGTGTTAAGTAGATTTGTAGTTTATCTCTCTTTATAAACGAGTATGACTGGTAATGGTAAAATCTTTAGATGTACATGTTGAGCTGTCCTTAAAGGAAACAGTAAACGTTTATGAAAAAATTCTAATTTAACTGTAGGAGTTAAACTCCATTAAAACCCAATAGTAATAAATTTATGTTATATATTTATAAGAGTTAGAATCTGTCGTAATAGTTTATAGATTTCCTATCACAAATTTAAGTTGGATTTAGTGCCAGTAAGCCTTGCAATTTTTCCGAATTTAGTCACATAGATTAAGGTGGCTCGATACAGTTTTTCAGGGCCAATACCTCCCAAGTTTGAGCATAAACTACGTCGCCATAAACAAAGTTTTGGAAAAATTGCCCCCACAGTTGTATTAGATAAAGATGAAAATATGTTATGATCAGGGTTGTAACGGCATCGGAGTTGTCATAGCAACGAAATGACGCTATTACCTATTTTACTTGCAGCAGTGTATCTCGGCACTGAGAACTGTTCTTCCAAGATCGTTCACGGGAGCTTTTTCCTCCAATAGCAGCCTCGATGTTCGTGAAGTTTAAGCGAAATCTGTAAGAGCGTTATCGAGATATTTTGGGATGATGTTTTTATGATTAGAAACACAGTAAAAAATGGACAATATTGTTGTTTCGCCATTATCTGTAGAAAATGAAGCGCTTTTGACATGCAATTTCACCCGATAGTAGTTTCAGTCTTTTTAAAAACGTGTGTGAAGGATCATGGAGATAGCTCCAGCCGATTGCTAGAAAGAACGGTTTTATTAGTATGTATCGAAGCGCTCTTGTTAGCGGTTTTGTAAACATTTTGGTCTTCTTTAAAAAATTAGCGAATAATTTTTAAACCGCTCGATAGATTTTTTTTAAAATTTAAGATTCTTGAGATTAACCTTTCTTTTATATGACCTTTTAGTTTCAAGATTATTGATACATTGTAAGGCAGTAAAATAAGGGCTACAACTCGTTACTTTTTTATCGGAAGTTTCGTTATTACAAGTGAAAGCCTCTCATTATTCAAGGCATTGTCTCCAAGTTTCATTTTCACGTGAACAACAGTAACTAACAATGCATTCGACATATGCAAAATGCTAGCTATTGTTATGCGCGAAAATATGAAACTTGGAGACAATACCCTGAATAATGAGAGGCTCACATTTGTAAACACAAAATTTCTGCCAAAATATTGGCGAATTGTAGCCCTTATTTTACTGCCTTACAATATATCAATAATCTTGAAACTAAAGGGTCATATAAAAGGAAGGTTAATCTCAAGAATCTTATTTTTTTTAAAAAATTTATCGAGTGGTTTAAAAATTATTCGCTAATTTGTTAAAGTAGACCAAAATGTTCAAAAACCGCTAACAAAAGCGCCTCGAGACATACTAATCAAATCCTTCTTTCTAGCAATCGGCTGGAGCTATCTCCACGGTCTTTCACACACTTTTTTAAAAAGATTGAAACTACTGTCAGGTGAAATTGCATGTCAAAAGCGCTTCATTTTCTACAGATAACAGCCGAACATCAAGATTATCCATTTTTTACCGTATTTCTAACCACAAAATCTTGATGCCAAAATATCTCGATAACGCTCTTACAGATTTCGCTTAAACTTCAAGAACATCGAGGCGGCTATTGGAGGAAAAAGCTCCCGTGAATAATTTTGGAAGAACAGTTCTCAGTGCCGAGAAATACTTCTGTAAGTAAAATAGGTAATAGCGTCATTTCGTTGCTATAACAACTCCGATGTCATTGCAACCCTGATCATAAAAGATTTTCATCTTTATCTAATACAACTGTGGGGGCAATTTTTCCAAAACTTTGTTTATGGCGACGTAGTTTATGCTCAAACTTGGGAGGTATTAGCCTTGAAAAACTGTATCGAGCCACCTTAACTGACGTAGAATATTTTTAACGGAGTTAATGAATGACGGTGATTTTTACTTACTGACTGTAGGACAGCACTCGAACCAGTTAAAAGCCACTGGCAATTTTTCCTGTTGCTTGCATTTTGCCCATTTCTCTCCCAGAGTCAATTTGTAGTGACACGGAAGGAACTTGCAACATTGGAATCTCCGGTTGTGGATAACCTCTCCAGTACATGGTACCATTTACTATGCTCCCATACGAACAACCCAAAATTGTAGTGTTCATAAAATCCCGTGGTGTGACCATTCAAATAAAGCGATCTTTGGTATTGCTTTCACATGATGCTTTGGTTGTGCAGCCTTCAACAAAAAGCTTGAATTTCTTATTGTTTCCGGAATATCTAAAATGGCATTAAGTAAACTCGGGAGCTAAGCAAAAATTCAACTGAGTAAGAGTAAAACAAAGTTTGCAAACGGACGCAACGACTCCCAACATTGTTGCGCCAACAATGTTGGGAGTTGTTGTATACGTGTTGGCAGAGGTCTGCAAACGGAAGCAACAACTCCCAACAATGTTGGGACCTGCAGTGCATCGTGTGAAGGATGCAACCCATAAGTCTTTATAAAGCATGCGTAATGAGCGCGTGTAGCCCCAACAATAGGGACTTTAAGATCCAAAGACGCGGACGGCAACGAGAACGTTCGTCAAAACAACAACTGGTTTAATAAGCAAAACAACAACTTCGCAAGTGCATCACGCTTTTTTGTACATTTCTTTCCTGTTTTTGCACGACTACGACGTGAAAATGCCTAATTTTGCGTTTTATGGAGGACGTAAACAAGCAACGACGAAACTTTATTTCTCTTTCTGAGCTTGGCTATGGTCCCTTGAAATTCAGCTTCAGGAGGGTTCGCCTACATTTGACAAAGTTAGTGGGTAGGATTAATTGCTATCAAGAATGAAAGAACGCAAATTCACTTTTTAAGCGACGTTCTCGTTGCCGTCGCGTCATTGGATCGTAAAGTCCCTAATGTTGGAGGAGCTGTGCAAATGGATCCAACATTGTTGCGCTACGCTTCGGCGATCACGGAACAAAAGAAATGTTGGGAGTTGTTGGCTGAAAAGTTTGACCGGTTTCAAACTTTGCGCAACAACATGCACCTACACTTGTAAAGGTTTTATGAAATTGACCCTGGTCTTTTACAAAAGGATCTGTTCAAAGGGAAGTGAAGTTTGGCGAAAAGGTATTTCAAACAAAATTATTGTCACGCTTGTCACACAAAGTTTGCCGTCTTCTTTCCTCTCCCGTCCTGTTGCTTAAGTTCACTTATGATGAAATACTGACCAGGACCTCTTTGCCGTAAAAAACGGAATGTGTTGTCCTTCTTGGGGCTCACAGAGACCATTTTATGGAGAAAAAAGCGAAGCCAACTGTTATTACATATATTAGAGACCTTTAGATTCAATTTTACAGACGATTCCGTCTACGGGCGCGATCCATTCAACCAAAATTTCCGGAAATTTCGGTCCAAAACTCAATGGATCGGTTCGGTCCAACCGGAAAAGTTTCGAAAAAACGGGTCCACCTTTTGAGGTGGACCACTTTTCCCGGTCGGACCGGTTGGAATTTTGGTTGAATGGATCGCCCCCACTAAGTAGTGCAGGCGTGCAAACCAACGTCATTTTAGCGAGAAAACGTGATAGACGTCGGTATTCTACTACGAGTTTTAGCGAGAATGTCGTTGTGGCCGAAACGAGTTAACAAATGTTAAAGTTTTATCATTTTAGGATCGGGAGAGGTCTTAAGTTCAATGAAGCTTTCCGGGGTGTAGAATTTTTGGATAATCAGGGGCACCTAACAAGAATATAGTTCAAAACCACGTATTTTAGTATTTAAACGTTAGATATAGGCATATCTTTATTCCCTAAAAATTCTTCATCTGGTCGGATTTCCTAGCTGAAAGCTATAAGTCTAGTGTTCCGAAAATTATAGGGATCAAAACTTACCTTTTCGAAAATTTCAGCCAGAAAAAAGGCTCCCGAAAATTGTAGGTGACCTTTTTAGGGTAAAAATCCGTTAAAACTGGGCAACTATACCATTTTCGATGTTCGAAAATCCTAGGAGAGGCAGGCAAGCAAGAAATTTTACAGCAAATGTTCCGAAAATTCTAAATCTCAAATCGTCTTCCGACCAGATATTTTCCAAAATTTTAGGTTGGATGCCCCTGGATAATACATGACAAAAACCTTCAAATATAAAAATCGACCCAGTTAAAACCAATTGATTTTAGCATGCTTTAGTTTGCCGCCATATTTGTTGTAGTAAACTGCGAAACATAGCATTCGATTATTCCCTTTGTGCTAACAGAGCACGTATGTATAATTAGGTAACGCGACGATAGTGTTTGGTAAACAGGGTATTGCCAACAGGAAGATCATCCGATGTTGTGCCCAATGCGATATATAAACCCTAACACGTAGTATTTACGCCTTAGTATATTAAATTTTTGGTTTGTACGGCACTTTGTTTGCATTGTTTGTTTTACTACAGTGGAACCTTTATTAAGCGGACACTAAGCCAGTTATTTAGCGGACACTAAAATAAGGTGTATTTGGCTAATTTCTTCTGTTAAAACCTTCTATTAAGCGGACACCGGACTGAATTCACAATAGTAGTACTGGATTACGTCCTTGAAATAGAGACTGAAGTCAGTTAATGTTTTTGCATTTAGAAAAAAATTAAAGTTGGTAATGAAAGGTAATGAACTTGAACTCTGGATAGCTTCTTTAACAGCATGCATCTTTATCACAGTACAGAGTAGCCGTTGAATGTTGATCGTTAATCAACGTTGCGCAATTTTTACAGCCTCTATTTAGCGGACCGGTATTAACAGCCCGCGCGCGCCTCAAGTAATCCCCAATCTTCTCTCATCCCAAAAAACACTTAAATAGCGACTGGGTACGAGTCTGCGGTATTAAGCGGACACTTGGGAAGGTTCCGAAGGCGTCCGCTTAAGGTGACTCGACCCAGTTTTTTTGGGGGGTACCATACTACTTTGAAGCTCTCTGGTATCCCCACCTTTACTTTTATCGTAAGTATAACACACAGAATGGATAACATATAGATCAATCTACAATATAACATAAAATTTTTGGCGATCGGAGTAAATGTCACGTGGTTATAATGCCACGCCCCCTTAAGGTCTGAGTCGAAAATCTGCTGTTGCCGGCATTTTTTCGTGAAAATCTCTCGGCTACACATAGTGCGCATTAGTGCCTTGCGCTGAACAGAGTTTCACCAAAATCGCAAAGACCCAATTCGAGAAATTCAGCGGTTTCCAAATTTAGGTCATAATTTATGCGAAAATGATAAGCAAACTTTGCACGGATTATATCTAATAAACTATGAGATTCATCTCTGTATTTTGGGCATCCTTACAACAGATGGGTCCTTGCAAATCAGCAAAACAATTTAGGGCCTTGTAAATGCGCGCGATTTCGAGCAAAGCAAACATATAGAAATTATAGTTTTCGCTATTTGTTGACGTTTGTCGGCGTTTAAGAGTCAATCTCACGAAAAAAGCATTTTCTTAAAAATTCGTAGTTTTTTTTCCTTCAAATTTTTTCAGGGCCACAATTGATTAACTAACTACCCGGACTCTGAATTTCATGGTCATTGAAAAACTGTGACATTACCTTTTATAAGCCCAAACTTGAGTAAACATTGAAGATTTTTAGCGTTTTGGCTGAGTTTGTGCTTTGGGAGTTGTCTATTGTTTCTAGTCTGTCATTACACAGCATTCTTATTCAGCACGCGTGCAATGATCACGCTTGGCTGACTTCCGAATGCTCACTGAGATATGATAATTTAGTATAAGAAAATAGAAGGGATTCCCGTCACGAGTTGGTTTGATTATTGGCTTGCATTAAACCTATGAAAAAATGATATATTTTTTTGATAGAAAGTAGATTTAGTGTGTAGCACTTCTTGATTTTTTGCAAAGGCACAAGAAGCACGAGAATTCATTAAAAATTGTGAGTTAAACCTCTATGTATCACGCGATGGCCTGTCTCACTGTACCAAAATTATCATATTCGGAAGTCAGCCAAGCGCGGTCATTGCACGCGTGCTGAACAAGAATGCTGTATAATGACAGACTAGAAACAATAGACAACTCCCAAAGCACAAACTCAGCCAAAACGCTAAAAATCTTCAATGTTTACTCAAGTTTGGGCTTATAGAAGATAATGTCCCAGTTTTTCAATGACCATGAAATTCAGAGTCCGGGTTGTTAGTTAATCAATTGTGGCCCTGAAAAAAAATGAAGGGAAAAAAACTACGAATTTTTAAGAAAATGCTTTTTTCGTGAGATTGACTCTTAAACGCTGACAAACGTCAACAAATAGCGAAAACTATAATTTCTATATGTTTGCTTTGCTCGAAATCGCGCGCATTTACAAGGCCCTAAATTGTTTTGCTGACTTGCAAGGACCCATCTGTTGTAAGGATACCCAAAATACAGAGATGAATCTCATAGTTTATTAGATATAATCCGTGTAAAGTTTGCTTATCATTTTCGCATAAATTATGACCTAAATTTGGAAACCGCTGAATTTCTCGAATTGGGTCTTTGCGATTTTGGTGAAACTCTGTTCAGCGCAAGGCACTAATGCGCACTATGTGTAGCCGAGAGATTTTCACGAAAAAATGCCGGCAACAGCAGATTTTCGACTCAGACCTCAAAGGGGCGTGGCATTATAACCACGTGACATTTACTCCGATCGCCACAAATTTTATGTTATATTGTAGATTGATCTATATGTTATCCATTCTATCTGTTAGACTTACGATAAAAGTAAAGGTGAGGATACCAGAGAGCTTCAAAGTAGGATGGTACCCCCCCAAAAAAACTGGGTCGAGTCACCTTAATAGAGGTTTCACTGTATTCTCTCTCCCTCATCTACTTTCGCGGCTCGGTCACAATGGCAAAATCATTACCAATATATATGGTGGTACACCAAAGAATACCCCATTTTCGATATTTTAAGAAAGGGCTTCATGTCAGCTTCCACTGCCGCCTCCCAAGTATAAGCAGTATACGAAAGGTGGTCGCTCCTGGAGAAAGGCATCCCCTGCTGCCCGGGAGAGCGTCTAAAGAAACCTTATAGCAGTTTAAATTCCCCACGGTTCCCCGTGATATATATTTCAAAGGCCGAGAGCAGTAAAAACAATGAAAGTGAAGAATGATCATCGCAGTAAATTTTCCAATTTAAAGCAATTGGAAAGAAGAAGCCTGAAGATTTCAGGGCTTCAACGGGAAGCCCTGATTTTTTCAGGCTTCTTCTTTCCAATTGCTTAAATTGGAAAATTTACTGCGATGATCATTCTTCACTTTCATCTACAACCGCAGTTCAAAAATGAATTATTTCATGTACACTTCACATCAGTAAAAACAATGTTGTCTTGTAATCGCTATAAAAGACCTCCAAAAACCAAAGGTTTCCTCTCAGACGGGAAAATACTGACATCAAAATGGCGGCAGATGGTTGTATTAGTAAAACCTTGGGAACGGGTGAAGGAACGCTAAGACTTGGAGACCCAGAAGTATTAGTCAACCTTGTGGTAGCCGATTCTGAAGATGGTCGTATACTCGGCATGTGTCTCTTGTACCAGGTAGACACGTTCTTGGGTGTATGTCAAGAAACATGCACAATAAACGTAGAGGTAATTCACTGTTGGGGCCCGAATGTTTCCACTGTATCACTCGCCATTCTGTGGTTATTAATGCAAATAACATAAATGAGCTAGTAGAGGCCTACCAATTTACTTCGGAGTGTGACTTGACATTTCTAGTGAGCCACGCGCTGGTACTCCTTTGGAGGCAAAAGTGCTGTTCAATGCAAAAACTTGTCAAGCTCTTTAATTGTTCCGTTTCCAATCCTCAACCTTTTTTGCGAATAATAATTCCTGCAATCTAGAATAGTTGTGACAATGGACAAGCCTGTGAAAAGGTTCATGGAGGTAGATGCTGCTGGGCGATGTTGGTGGGCTAGATACGCAGGCTTCGCAAGCATAGCGCTTATGCAACGGAGTGATTTGCTTTGAAACTGCTGCAATCACTGATTGAAAATAGCCCTGTTGATCTGCATAAGGATGAAAAGCAGCAGGTTCTTAACCTGTTGAGCAAGCAGCAGCGCTCGTTTTCAAAGAGTTTTTGGGACCTGGGAGTGACTGACAAGGTACAACATAAATTTAATACAAGATACAGTATCACTTTAATAACGCCGCAGTAAGGCTGTAACGACAACGCCCTTACAGAACAGAGTGCGAAAATGTAACAGTTCGTGGCAATCGCCAGTGGTCCTGGCTACCAAGAAAGATGGAAATCCAAGGCTTTGCGTGGACTATCGCCGATTGAACTTTGTCACAGTAAAGCCGGGAACTATTCTCTCTGCCAAGATGACTCCTTAGTTTGTCTGTCAGGTGCTAACTGTTCCTCTACCCTTGGCATAGCATTCTCTTGCTAGCAGGTGGCATGGAACCGACTACCATACATAAAGCTGTATTTGTCAAACAGTGGATTTTAAGAATGTAATTGAATGCGCCATTTGGACTTTCAAAATCACCAGGAAACTTTGGAAGATCGATTACCCTACGGCCTCGTCCTTAAAGGGTTGCAATTCAAAATTTGTTTCTACTGTTTGGATGATTTTATGTCTCGAGGAATACATTTAGCGATTAGAAAATATGCTGTGGTGATTTAAATAAGCTGGCCTTATCTTGAAGGCAGCGAGTGTCTGTTCTAGGGTAAGAAATCTTACTTGTGTTGCAATGAAGATTACAACTACGTGATAACTGGTGTTCCGCAAACGGCAGCAGTTCATATTCTGAATAACTTTGTCGCTCGAGATTCCAGTTACTAGTCCCACACTTAAAGTCTTATGAGCTCAGTGCAAACACCTTTCCTTTCACGATGACGATTTGTGTCTCAGAAGTGAGACTGATACGTTGATAGCCTGCGAAAACAGCCGTTTCTCCTTGCTCCTCGCCGCTGGGGACGTTTCGCCAGGAGGAACGTTTGCGACTCAGCGATAGAAAGTCCATACTGGTGACGTAAAATCTGTCCAGAAGCCAGTCATAAGCGCTGATTGGACGACGGGGTAGTTACATTGTTTTAGCTCGTTTTAGCTTTTGTTTACCAATGACAGACAAAAGACAAAAAGGCCACAAAGGTCAGATGTAAACGCGACGAATCTATAACAAAACAGACAATATTTTGTGGAATAGATTCTTCTGTAGTAGAAGGATTTAAGTTTTGCTGGAGCTCGTTCGCAGATGAACACAATAGGGAGCTTGAGCAATAACGACGACGACAGCAGTGAAAATATCACTAAAAAAATTGATTTGCGTCCTTTCAAACTTTATCCCTTCTATTTGGAACCGCTCAATTCGTCAAATGTAGGCGACTCTTCCTGGAGTTGAATTCTTAAGGGCTTTATCCATGTTCAAACAGAGAAAGGAAACTTTGTCGTCGTATGTCCATGTCCTGTCTAAAAAGTCGCATTGGGAGGTTTCCCGTCGTCGTTGTGCAGCGTACGTCAAAGAAATGTACTAAAAGGCGTGATGCACGTGCAGAGTTGTTGTTTTGCTCATAAAACCAATTGCTTTTTGACAATGATGTTGTCGTCGTCGTCGTAGTTGCGTAAGGCCCCTAATACTTTACCAAAATCAAACAGGAGAAACCTAGAACTGAACAAAATTTGCATTTAGAACCCCATGACTACCGGATTTATTATGTAAACATTGATTTACGTCGCTGAGTCGCAGACGTTAATTTCCTCCTCGCGAAACGTATCCAGCGGCGAGGAGCGGGGAGAAACGGCTGTTTTCACAGGCCAGGAGATTGAAAGTGCCGGTCGCAATACCTACCAAATTGTACTTGTAATGCTTGAGAGAAACAGCACTGAGGGCTGATCATAATCACACCAAAACAAGCCACAGAAGAATGAACAAGGGCTGCGTTCCCTCTGACATCGTTATTTCTAGCCAGGACAAATGGTGCACAGTGGTTCTATGAAATACTACTGGATGTACAAACCAAGGTCCCTCCTGATTATCATGTACCGTATTGCTGAAGCCAGGGCGGAATGTGATGGTGTGGGACCAGCAGAGACAGTGGTGTCAGGGTGATCATGGCAGTGGAAACATCCCTAGAGACAGTGGCAGAGTCATTACAGCCGAATCAAGGGTGAAGAATTTCCTGAGCGTTTCATTGAACTTTGAAAACCAGTTGATTTCATGTTTAATGAATAGAAACGTTTTTGTTTAGCAAATGAGGGCAGCTTGGCGAGTTTAGCGCTTCTAAACTGAGGAAAAGACTACAAGAGATATTGATTGTAGTAGGTAAGTATAGTACAGAGTTCACTCTATGAATGTTATCATTTTGTGTTGGAATTTTAACGTTGTATAGAAGAAACCATGTGGTAGTTTGTGGAATTCTATTATGCTGTAGTTCTAAGTTGCTTTTAGCACTGAGGACAGAACAAGGTATACCCTGGCTCCAGAGGTCCGTTCTCAAAACACCTAATATGGAGTAAACCGTGCTTACAGTCTGATAACGCTCCCGAGACGTTCGTTTCGCCGCGAACCATCAGTATCGATAAGAAAAAAATATCCTCTGGAACCCAGGGTAAACAAGGTAAAGCTGTCTAAAGGAATAACTGTGTAACGCAGGCGTTTACTAGCTTCGGGAGAGCATGCGTGGAATAGACGAATATAATCCTGGAAAGAATCATGGAATTTTTTTCTCTTTTCGTCACACTATTGTAACGGATTGCCACTTTGTAAGCGTCTTATGACTTATGAGCAATAAAATTAGTTTTTTATTACAAACATTATCTATACTGAACGCAAATTTGAAAAATGATATTTATTCACTTTTGTATAATTTAAACTACATTAATCCACGTTTGGGATTGTCGGCTCTAGGCAAAAGAGATAAAATTTGCATTAAAAATGTTCTATATTTGAAAGTTAGTGTGCGATATGATACTCCCGGGTGACAGTAAACAAAGAAACCGTCTAGAATTGAGAACATGAAAACCAGTACAGTGAGAATTACATGTTACAGATCTATGAGAAACGGAAACTGAAATCTGAAAGAAAATGCAGTTGAACCTTGAACCTAAACTAGTCGTCGAAGGGACAGCGCAATGTGTCCGTGTCATTGAATCAGAGAGTCAGAATGCGTTTTGTAGATGTCACCACAATATGACGGCAGCGCACTTTCAAGACTCCAGCGACAGGTTTTTCCAAAACAAGTTCACATCCCAAAGTGCACTAGTCTTTTAACTGCAACTAAATTGATAAATGTACAGTATTAAGACGTTATCTGTATGTTTCAGCAGCGTGCAACGTTTGCCTTGTCGGCTGTATAAACCACTCACTTTTGAAAATCATCGAATAACAACAAATGCTGCATAAAAAACACTTTCCATTTTCTTTTATTTGTTCGACAATACTTTTCAATCATGTTGTTTCTGCTTATTTATTTCATAGGATTACCTGATTGAACCCTTCACTTTTTGACATTTCGGTAGCCTGCGTAGCTGGCGGGATTTTTTATTTGCGCGGGGTAGTTTCTTTAAGACCTTCATGCGCGGGGTACTTCTTTGCGGCGGAGCGCGAGCGAGGAACGGCGAGGATTTTTCGCGAGCAGCAAAGCAGTAAGGGAAAATCTCGATTTCTGTGTGAGTTGAGTTGATGTTATACTTCTGTAGGGGCTTTGTAATTTTGATATCTCTTGTAGTTTGCTAAACTGGTGTTAAGATTACTTGACCGAAAGAGAGCAAATGTTTGTCATTGAGGGTCAGAGTTCTACCTGGTCTGTCATTCGTTCTGGTTTATCCCAGGGATCCTTATTAGGGCCAATATTCTTTATGATTTTCATCAGCGATTTACCTGATGTAGCTATGCCCAGGAACACAATGGCATTATATGCTGGCGACTGTAAAACGTCTAGAGTGATAAACTGTCCTTCAGACAACTTTGAGTTTCAGTCAGATTTGGACAATCTATATGGCTGGAGTCAGCAAAATCTGATGGACTTAAATGTTAAGAAGTGTAACTTGATGCGTATCACCAAGAAAAGAATGCCTCTTCTCTCTGACATTAAGCTCAATGACGTCATTCTAAAAGAAACTTCCAAATTCTGTGATCTTGGCTTAGTCACTAGTAACAAACTGTCCTGGAATGCGCGTGTTGATAAAATATCAAGTAAACCAAACAAGATTCTTGCTCTTATCAAAAGTACTTGCAAATGTCTGAATGATGTTGCCACCGTAACGACGCTGTATTGTGCCCTGGTAAGATCCCAACCTGAGTACTGTACCATTATCTGGTCACCACACACAGCAAGGAACCTCAACAAATTGGAAAGAATTCAGTGAAGAGCCACAAAGTTTATTTTGAAAACTGATGATGATTATGGCACTCGTACAGAAAAACTCATCTTGTTCTCCTTACAGGACAGACGTTTTTTGTTTGATGTTTTATTTCTTTATAAAGTTCTTAATGAGTACATTAGAATAAACATTTCTCCTTTTAGTCAGTTTAACTCAGATTCTGATTGGTACTCTCTCAGGGGTAGGGATGATTGTGTACTTAAAAAGAATTTTGCAAGGACAGACATTTTCAAATTTAGCTTTATAGGATTGTTGATATGTGGAATGCGTTACCACTGTCAACTTGTTGTTCTCCAAGTATTTGTAGTTTTAAGAAGGGAGTAGTCTTGGCTAGCCGATATCTCTCAAATATTTCTGGAGATATTTATATGTCAATTATTACTTTACTTTTTTATTTACATAATTCCCTTTTCTTTCTTTTTTCTTAAGTTTAAGGTGGTCTAGACTGTGAGCAGTCTCTTATTTTTCTTTGCAAAGTTACTGCACGCGAAACCCAAGCACGCAAGCTGCGAGATAAAAACAAGACGGATTTTAAGAGAAAGGCGGACTGCAAGCAGTCGAAAGGTGGTCGGTCTCGTATGGGGTCTATGACTCTCTTTCTGACCATCCTTATGGTGTTTTTTTCTTGTTACTTTTTCTTACGTTTCTTAGTCTTTTCTGCCATCCAATTGTAATAAAAATAAATAATTAGGCCTTTTTACCAACACAGCGGCCATATTGAATTTATTAGATGTAAGGAGTATTATGGGATGCCCAGAGAGGCATGAGCACGTTCTCATATACTCGCTCAGCATATGAACGCGCACTTTTCGGGCCAATTTGTCTTTAAGTTTTCCTAGAAAAAGATTGTAATGGGAAAAAATATCGTTGTGCCGTGTTTGGATGTAATAATTATCGCCTTTTTCCTGAGAAATAAACAGTGAAGTTCTCTTTTTGCCAGAAAAGCGCGTGTAAATACTGAGCGAGTGCCCCCTGGGCATCCCATAATACTCCTAAATGCAATAATTAAATTCAATAAGGCCGCTGTATCCGTCTAACCACCCATTTTGGGTGTCCTGTGGTGTTTGCTCGTCGAGGTATTCATTGACCCCCCTCTAAGGCCGGAGTTATTTCCTGTGCGAACTGAAGCTGAAGTACGGAAGTCCTTCTCCTCCGGTTTTGTCGGGCGAAGTTTGACCGAGCGTTTTACCCTTCGCAGCTCGTGGGAAACTTCAAACTCTTGCCTTCTGTTGTTCCTGGCAGCAGACAGGCCTCTAGGGTGAGTAGTCTTACGATCAAAGCGTTGCGCTCGTAACGGATACATCAACAAGACCCTGTCTTGTCAAGTGGTCAGTGATCTGATCTTGCTCATTATATGCTTGCTCGCTTTTTTCTCGAAAATTCTACTAATTTAAGCAGTCAAAGGTTCGTTTAAATTCTGGTGAAAGTAAAAGCGTAAGCCTCTTATTTCAGCGAGAAAGATAACTTTTGTTTTAGGTACTTCCGTGTATAAATGCTTTACTGCAAATCCAAAACCGTCAGATAGATCGAATACATTAGGATTAAAAGGGATTATGGCTGGAGTGAACATCGATGTACGCTTATTGAGTCTACCAACTCCCAGTAATTTCTCAGTGGTTTTAGGTTCTAGCTCGTAGAACACTTTGCTTTTAGGTACATTTTAATATTATCAGACACACCAAATCATGCTTATTATAATATCCGTCATCAATTTCATGTTAATATTCGTCTCCTCGATTCCTAAGCAACAGTCAGCAGTGGACTGTTTTATCAGTTATGCCAAGACAAGTAAGTGATTTTGCAGTATAAAGCTAACTAGCTAAGAAAAAAATGTTGAATTTAATACAGTTTGCCGTTTTTTTGTATTTCCTAAAGGTTGTTACCTCAGAGTGCCAAATGCCTCAATATGTCCATCAACCACCAGCAGGTTTGTAACCCAAATTTGCTCATGATCCCTTACTTGCCAGCTACAATTAATTATGATGTAAATGTTTATCTTCCAAGTACAAAACTGAAAGTTTTCAGTTCGTTTGTACTGAAAACTGTTACCTGGACTAACTTGTACTTTTGACACGCTCAAAGTAGTACAGCGGAACACCGTTAATATGGCCACTATTGGGCCCAAAAAAATTGGCCTTATTAACAAGGGTTTTTTTACAAGAAAATATATGGTGGTTTTTGCCAGGCAGCCAAAAAAAGTGGCCGTAAGGCGAGTTTCCACTGTATTATTTTGAGTTTCGGGATTTCATAACTGAAGTATTAACAGTTGACGTTTAGAGATCCTGCTACAAGATCAGGATGCAACAAATGCCGTCACTGGTAGTTTCTCTTCTGTCAAATTGTCAATTCCCAGAAACTTTGTGGCTTTATTAAACCATGCATGAAAGCACTAAATTTTAACGTGTTGACTAAAATGATGTTTCTTGGAAAATAGTAGCGCAGCTGCTGATTTCTTAGCAAAGAAGTAACTTCTTGATATTTTTGGGGGAGAATCTTGTAAATTACACCCTATGTTCAGGGTTGTCACCAAGTTGTCACAACAAGTAGGTGGGGAATCAAACAGGTATATGGGAATTTCTGTTGGTTCTGTTTTTCTTCTATTTTTTTGTGAAAGTACATGTAGCAGGAGGTCAACTTCAAAGTAACTGGGGGAAATCCCTGTCCCTAATGATAGCGCTGGGCCCAGTTGTTCAAAGGCTGATTAGCGCTAACTCAGGTTAAAGTTTTTGCCCTGGTTTCTTTTTCTTTTGTTCAAATGCATTTTCCCAGGTGATTTTTTCTATTCTTTTTAGAGCATGCAATCATCAAATTGTAGACAAAAAGAATAAAACTGAATTTGATTTGTGAGCTTTCATATCTGAATTCAAATTTTGAATTAACCCTGTGTTATCTTAACCCTGCTTTGAACAACCCAGCCCAGAATATTAGCTTAAAGCTCACAGAGTATTCAAGGAGCCACAGAAAGCTTAAAGCTGGTTTTTGTTAGCAGTTGAGTCATATGTGGAATCCAAAGACTACCTTATTTTTATGTACAATGTTGTAAAAATCAAAACTTGGAGTCATAATTATAAGTGAAGTTATAAGCTCGATGGAATCAGGGTTGGTAGAATCAAACATTTCCATTTTCTTCTGATTCTATTTATGATTCTATTTCTTATGATCTAGTGAAAACCTGAATGTCAGAGTCAGCAACAGAAGTGTAAGAATAAACCGATTACAAAACTTTTTCCCCCACTTAATGATTGGTTTGATTCTTCCACTTCTGCTTACAACTCTGACAACCTAGTTTTCACTAAATTAATGTAAGTTACTAGTTGCGTCTTGTTTTCTGTACGTGACATGATTCACATCTTACAAGAGGTTGGTAACTTACTTTTGCACAGTATTGTAAGTATTGAACCTTGTTTAACAGGCAAACCTGAGGCTTATAGGAGAGGCCACCTGTAACATTGTCATTTGCAGCTTAGGTTTAGATAGTAAAATATTAAATTACCATCAGTCTGTCACATAAGGGTATCAGCTGTACTTTGTGTGTGTGCCAATAGCACTTTCCACTATTACTAAAAATAGGTTTTGTGCCCCCGGCATGACTCAGACAAATTTTGCATTCTGCTTGTACTCAAAGGCTTTGTATAGACAACATGCATTTCTGACATGAATAAAATTCACAGTGAATGTTTTTTAACTGTTCTCTCAGCTTTATTTTAATATTTGCATGGGTAATAGGGAGCAAAACCTGTTCCAAGTAACTCAAATAAACAGCTAAAATCAGAAAATAAACAGACCTGGTCAAATTAGATCCATAGCCCTGCAGCCTTAGTCAGATAGCACTGAAACATGACATAACATTTCTGACTATGTTATCATCCAAAACCACAGATGCTAAATAGAAAATCAAGTTTGTATGTGTTTTTCGCAAGCCTGTGGCAGTATTTCTGAGCTGTAAAGCGCACCAACATAAGCACAAACTGGAAATTGTATAAGTTTAAAATGGTTGTTATGTGCAGCCATACAGTTTTTTATATCCTACAGTAGTGTAATACCTAGCGTTGCCTTTGCACTCAAAAATTAATAAAAATGAGCATCCTTTACTTTTAATTTTAACCAAACTACATTTTTATGAACAGCTTTGGTGCCCTACTCAGTTTGTACATTTCTTAGTGAAATACCATAACTTACCATAAGGGTAAAGACACTGTATTAGGAATAAGATCACTCATCTGTACAGTTATGTCCATGTTTAACATAGTCTTAGCACACGTTAATTATTTTCAGGATATTTAATCATTTCCAAGCTGGATTTTACTTCTTTTGACGATTTTAAAAATCTTCAAAGACGATGTAAATTTGCAGGTAAACATACCCTGCGAGCAGTGGTTTCTCTAGGCTGGACACTAGCGTCCAGCGTGGAGAAACCACTGCACGCCGGGTAAGGTGAACACAACTTTCCCATAGAAAATTTGATCAGGTTCAATGTCTAAGTCACAGTAGGGACCAGAAATTTGTGACATCATTAGTGCAAAATGCTTTTTAATGTTGCGCTGAGCCTTTCTTATCTACATGTAGCATGCAACATAATAGATACTGAATACTAAATATGTTTGCGTAGGATACACCATGGCCAACAGGAACTGAAGTGGTTGGAAAGTATGAATTTAGAGGGCGAACACGTGAGGTAGGTTTATCAATGGAAATCCAAATCTTTGATGCAGAGTGGAGCCTCAGTAATTAACCCTGTTATCCCTATAAATTTTCAACAGAAGTAGTGGGGAGAATTTGACGAAGTATCAATTAGATTCATCTTGTGTGATCATATCCTTAATTCTCATGACCACTCTGTTTTATAAAGCAGTGATATTACAAGGAGGAATTTGATGCTGATCATTCTTATGGCTTAAAGGGTTAAAATAAACAACTATAGAAGGAGCACCTCGGTGAAACAAATGACAACCTTTGTCCCAATTGTTCAAAATGTGGATGGGGCTATACACTGTATAAATCTCTATCCACTGGATAGTGAAATAAGTTTGCCTAATTCTTATCCGCTGGATGGGGTTGCTTCCTTGTTTTTTAAGTTTATGACTTAGTTAGAGGATTACTTGCCAGGCCCCTGCTCATTGGGCAAGGGAGCGTAAAAGGTTACTTGCCATACGGTAAAATCTACTCGTTTTAGATATTTATGCAACAGAACTTTTTTAAAGCCCTGATTAGTCCATGGCAACTGATTTTTGCCAGCCAGTGGTGTTTTTCACATGTGATTTCTATGTGTTCTTTAATATGACAGTGTGTAATGTGAATGTGATGTGTTAAAATTCCTCTCACTAGGATCTTCCATTCAGGAAGGGTGAAATATTGCTTATTGAGAGCGTTACTCGGGTAAGTTGCATTGTCAAGAGTACCAACACTTGTACAATTTATAATAATATTATTGCGGGCAACAAGCAGAGCCCACAATTCTAATCTTCAGGTTGATATTACGCTTGCTTGGTATGTACATAGCCTCTCTTAATTTGGACTTTCATTAAGAATGAATGGACTATATCACATGAAAGGTATACAAAGCACCATGGTAAGAGCAAAAGGGTTTTGACATTCAAACAGAAGCTTGAAACTCGCCTGCACTCTCTTACCTCTGGTTATTACCAGTTATAACCTGTTTCACTGTAAAATGTACTAACTGAACACATCAGGTAATAAAAGAAATGCTATGAAAATTTCCAAATAAGTGCGTACCATCTTGTGTATAGGTACTGGTTGATTACCTTCACCCATACATACACATGTAAATGGTAGAAAAACAGGCAGACAAAGCTTAGAGAGATAACTTTGATGACCTTGGGCTGAATTTTGTTGGCTTACTGATTTGACTAATGATTTCTCTCCAGGACCCTAACTGGTACAGAGCAAAAAACGCTAAAGGACAGAGAGGAATGATTCCGTATAACTATGTTAAAGAGAAATTAGCTAAGGGAGCTGTGAAGCTGGATGCAATGCCGTAAGTCTGGCATCATTTCTTCTAATTTATAGTACAGTGTACCTTGCCCAGGTGAAGTTGATATATTGCTTAAACATTCTTTATTAATATTTTAGTAGTATTTGACACCGAACATTGTTTCAGGCAAAAGTTCATTTGTATGTGGTCCTGATTTCAGACCTTAATGGGCATAGCTTACTTGTTTTCAGACCAAAACAGCTCAAAACTACTCCTTTTGAAGTGGAACATAGTTTATTAGGTTATATATGTGAAAATATCCCCCCATGTGTCTATCTAAGGCAGCTTTTCTTTTGAATGTTTGGTGTCAGACGGACAATCTGTCTCTAATCTAATAAGAACAGCCATCAGTAAGTTCGTGTGAAGCTCAATGTGCACTATGAGGCGGATTTCTGTCTTATACATGAGTGGACTGAGAGTTGGCTGTGTGGAGTTCAAGAGAATTTTTTTGTGAGAGACTTTCTAACAACTTACAGCAAATTATTCTTGTGTAAAATTTCAGGTGGTTTCACGGCAAGATCTCACGAGATCAGGCTGAACAACTGTTAGAGCCAGAGCATAAAAAGGGATTGTTTTTGGTCCGAGAAAGCCAGAATTTTCAAGGAGACTACACCCTTTCTGTTTGGTATGGTTTAAGTAACAGTTACTAGCAACTGTTTATCATGAGGGGCATGAACATTATTGTTAGAGCAACCAATGTAAATTAACCCATTCTCCCCAGGAGATTTTGCCGAAAAACGTATTTTGAAGCTAGTCGAGCGGCTTTCAGGTCACTGGCGTGCTATTAAGAGCTAAAACTTGCCACAAAGTCGTTTACAGGTCGTACACTTCGCGACCTTCTGATCCAGATGCAAGATGTTAGCGTGCGAAGTTTGGGCATGCACAGAAAGCAAAATTGCAAGATGATTGTTTGATTTAAAAGTGACACAGCCGTCTTGACTTTTACTTTTTGCTTTCTCTTCTCCCCTTTTTTCCACTTTCCTTGCCTCATTTTTTTTTCTTTTGCTGGGCATTTAGCACATTTCATATTGGTGGGAAAAGTTTTTAGGAAATGTTTTAGGATCTTAGGATTAGATGAAAGGAAAGGTACATGGGTAGTGGAACAAGATTTTCATGGCAATTTTTGGGTCAACGTTACATGGTTTTTTGCCTTATTCTCTGGTGTCCTTGACTGAATTGTGCTCATTCTGGTATGGTTTGAAAGATCCCTTCACTCTGCACACGTTAGTGGACAAAGTTGTCCTTGACCATTAAAACTGATGACGTCACAAGTGGTAGAAGGGATGTGGATCCACACGGGTGGTTACGGGCGGCTCGGGGGCAAATGGGTTAAATCATTTACTTCCAAGAATCTTATTCAAAACTTTCAAGCCTCATTTGGTAAAATTCTGTAGAGTGATATTTCATCTAAAGCTGAAGACCAGCAGCTCATTGGCACCTACCTTGTAGAATAAAGACAAGCAAAATTGTTACTGGTTGAAAGTGCTACCAAAGAGGTTTCTTTACACCAAAAGACTTTGGTAGTACTTGATAGGGCTGCAATGATACATTTTCTCACAATACAATACATATCTCGATACAGGTGCCACGACACGATACACAAAACAATACTTCATGCCGGTTCTAATTCAGCTTTTCCACAACATGAGAAGACATTTTCCAACAAACAGCGAATTTTACCTGTAGGAACGCAAGACTGTGTCAGCTGGCAAATAAATTGAACCTACGCAATGTATGCATGCATTTGTGTTGCCATCTTGAAAAATACATCTTGGATCGGAAGGATGCAAAGCTATACATAGCAAGGATTGGAACTCACTTGTCCCTTTCTTTAATAAATAGCTATAGAAGAGTTTGGACTTGCGTAAGGAGTCATTAAACACAGTGAAGGGTTATAATATCATGATATCGTGATATGTTGTTCAAATATCAAAATTCGTATCGTGGCAAAAAATATTGTGGCTCACCAGTCAGGGTGCAAAGAAAGTAATTTTTACAGCCTGCCATTCGGGCAAGCTGTAGCTAGCATGTACTAGCCCACAAGTCATTTCAACTAGCCCTAAAACTCTTTTTGATTAGCTGGATTGATTACACTCCTTGTGTAATTTGAATTTCCCCCAAAAACAGAACTTGCCCATCAGGCAAGTTAAGAACAAAAATCACTAGCCCGATAGCAAAATCCACTAGCCCCGGCCTATCGGACACGACTTTCTTTGGAAATCTTTGCACGCTGCCAGTGCACTGGTGTATCATTGCAGTACCATGTACTGGTACTAGAAACGTTCATACTTCTGGTAATACAATGACACCATTATTGACTTAAGAATAAGAAAGGTTGAATGTCTTTCCAGCTCTTTTACTACTACAGCTGTTTGTGTCTGTTATAAAATGCTTGTGCATGGCTCTTTTACTAGAAATAACAAAGCTTTTTTTTTACATGTATTCCAACCAGCACTGGTTCAAAGGTTGATCACTACAGAGTAAGATACACTCATGACAATAAGCTTACTGTGGACGATGAAACCTTTTTTGAAAATCTCACAAAACTTGTACAGGTAGGTGATAATGTTGAAAAACAACATTCCTGAGTTACCAGTGGTACTTGGAGTACTGTATTCTTTCATCTTACAATTACCGTCAACGTAGCTGCCAATAAGCATGTACACCACATTTAGAAGCTCGAAGTTGTAAAGAAAATACTTTTCTGAAGAATTTGTTGCTGAGTCAGAAAAAAGTTCAGACTTTTTCCTTAACCCTTGAAGCCCCAATATCCACATACAAATTCTCCAAACTGATCTCTATACCTTTCCTTTAAGAATTAGTTAAGCTGTAAGAGAATTTGATAAAAGATCAAAGTATTTTCTCTTAGGTGATCATTTTATTAATTCTCATAACCTAATCTCATGATAATGTATAGATATCATTAGGAGAAAATTGCTGTTGGTCACTATTGGGACTTAAAGGGTTACTGAATGCACATGTACATGTAGTTACTTGAGCAGAATGTATATCACCAGTACCTACAACGACTCAGTGCTGCATCCTAAATGTGTTACTTAACTTGCTCATGCATCTTAAGCCCCAAATGCAAAAGGGCCCGAAAAGTGGTAGCCCAGACACTTTCCAGCTATAATAGACATTTTTTATTTTACTGAGAATTCTTTAAAAATTATAGAAAATATCACAGAAAAAGGTGGAAGCTTTGCTCCACTGTCCATTTATATAGAAGCACATAAGTAAGAGAGAGAGATGCCATTTTTAATGTTGTTTCCTTTAATAGCATTATGAACACGATGAAGATGGTCTTTCTACAAGACTCGCGCATCCTTTACAAAAGCAAGGCAAATTTGATTTTTCTGTTGATCCCGAATCATTCAAAAAAGGTTTGTACATGTGATGTTAGCATCTTGCTGTTCATTTTGAGTCTGCAAATTATCCAATGTAACTCACTTTCTTTCTTCTTCTTCTCCACTCACAAAAGCAATTTAAACACTGGTGCAGGTGAAGTTTCAGCGGGCACAGAAAGTACTGTCCGATAGCCTAGGGCAAGTGGATTTTGCTATCGGGCTAGTGAATTTCTGTTTTTAACTTGCCCAACGAGCAAGTGATGTTTTTTGAGGAATTCGAATAACAGAAGTACTGTGAAATCAATTCTGCTAGTCAAAAAGTTTTGGGGGCTAGTTGAAATGACGTCTGGGCTAGTAAATTCTAGCTTTAGCTTGCCCAAATGGCAAGCTCTAAAAATGATTTTCTTTGCACCCTGAGTTTATAACCATTTCAGAATTCAATTTATTGGGTACTAGATGTTAGGATAATAGTAAAACCCCTTGACTAATTACCTAGATTTTAAGAACCTGTTAGGCTAAAATTTGCCAGTTAAGCCCCTTCTATATAAGAACCTGGATAGCCTAAAATTTGAAACAGGTTCTTATTTTCTAAAATATATGGAAAAATTCTGCACACTTAGGCAATTAAGATAAATCAACAACCAGAATCCCCTTTGGAGACATAGGTGCCTTATCACTCCAACTGCAATTTAAGCGCCAATGATTAAAAATAAAAAAAAATTGTTATTGATACGATTACAAATTAAACAAGTTCTTTTTTTAATGTTCATCTTTACATAACTTCTAATTTGGTATGCAGACAAGCTGAACCACCTGGAAGTACTTTTAGCTATATAAGATTTTTTTTTTTTTTTTTCTTCAGAAAATAAGAACCTATTTAAGAACCTAAAATAGCCTAAACTTGTGCTAACTACCATTTATATAAGAACCTGTGTAGGCCATTTTGGAAAAATCCTGGTTCTTAGTTGTGGGGTTTTTAACTGTGCTTCAACCTTACATTTGCACCAATAACGTTTTGAGGAATTTTCAACAATATTGAGTCTTCTTAATGAAGGATCCATTCACTTTTCTTGGGGCAGTTGTTACTCTAGCCTGTATGTTATGAGATGGGTCTTTGGTTCATTTCTCAAACATGCCTCTTGGTATGTCACTTGTCAGAATTTAATGCAAATAGCACTTTAAAAAAAATATCTGAATTGTCTTTCAGAGGGTTGGAGTATAAGACGTAGTGAATTACAGCTTGGGAAGTCCATTGGGAAGGGAGAGTTCGGAGGTGAGAATAATATTATAATTTGCTCTACTTTACTGAAAATCCCTTATTAAGAACAATGTGTGGTTCCAGAAAATATCCATACCCCCACCACGAAAGACTCTTTGATTTGCACCCCCCCCACACCCCAGGTTTTTCCGTTCCAGGGGTTCTTTGATGACCGCCCCCCCCCTCCCCCCAGGAATTTCCAGAATTTTTAAATGGGGACTTCGCTTACCACACTTTGGAAATTCAAAGTAGGTTGGGCACTTAAAAACACTAACTCAGTTATGAAAATATGGTAGAATTTTATTACAACAGTGCAGCATAAACGTTTGTTAAGTTTATTACTCAGCCAAACTTTTAGCTTTTTCGCCATCACGTTTGCAAATTATGTCTGTGTTGTTTTTCTGTAAGCTTATAAATTAAGCTTAAACATTTGGTTTGCAAAGTTTAAACGTCGATTGTTCTACGTTTTTGTGTTTACTGCGACCTTAACGTTATGAAGAGAACGTAAGTTTCACCCGCTTAAACAACTTTGCAAACGGTAGCAAGAAAAACCCAGAAACTTACAAGGTTCCTGTCTGGCTGTTTATATTTCTACAGATTTTGTCAGTTTCTTCAGGTTGACTTTTATTTAAGGGCCGAAAACTTCACCAACATACTGTACATGCCAATGCGCTAGATTTCGTGAACGTCGTCACGATTGCAGAATTTACTAGCCAGGTAGCCGGGCCTTGTGAAGGTCGAGCGAGAAATGGGAACGAAAGTATTCTCATCGCATTTTTCATGAGTTTCCACCCACAATAAACACTGATAAAACATGAAACCTATCAAAAATGTGTGTCCTGCATGTCAAGGTAGCGAAAAGGGATACTCAGTGAACAGAAGTGAAAGCACTTTAATGTTGGTCAGACGAAAACGAGACGAAGACAAGACTCCAGTTATGTCCACCATTTTCAATCGTTTTCGACTTCGTTCCAAAGACACATCGTTCTTCTGGAGATTGTAGTGCTAGCTAACTCAAAGAAAAACAGAAACATTAAAGCTAATGATGCTAACCTCATGTCAATGGCCAGGAGTACCGACTTCTTTTTCAAAACAACGTACGTAGGTATGTTTTTGTGCTTCAGATCAATCGTATGTTGCTTTCAATGTTTTTACATGGTCTGTCACCCCTTGGAAAATAGTTTCCCATGAACCCCCCATACCCCTCGGAAATTACTGCCTTTGAACCCCCCCCCCTCCCCCTCGGAATTTCCAATGGTCTTCCATGGGGGGGTATGGATATTTTCTGGAACCACACAATCATGTTATTTGTTTCAAACCATCATGTATTCATTCAAGAGCAAAAAACTTTAACTTTCAGGGGCCTTCAGGTTACCATGGCTGGCGGTCACTGCAGCCCAGCTATGAGCTAATCTCATGCAGGGCTTTCAGGGCACCCGTCGCAGTACTTTGTTCAAACAATGGGAAAAAAGGCTGGTTTGGGAGGAGAGGGGTAAAAAGTAAACTGCTGAATGTTCCAGACACTCTGCAGAAAATCTGTCTTGCTTGAATATCCTAAAATATGCTTCATACTGCTGTTATATGGGGTGGTCAGTGTCTGCACTACCATTCTCCTACTGTTGACTACCCTGACAACATGCAAGCTGCTCTTTGCTGTCAACTTAGTACATTCTGTAATTATTTATGTTACATTTAAAAAGGAATACTTTTCTTCTGTTATCTCCAGATGTCCTTCAAGGTGTTTATAGGGGTCAGAAAGTGGCAGTTAAGTCGCTGCTGGATGACAGTCATGCTGCACAATCATTTCTAACTGAAGCTTCTATTATGACGTATGTTTGAATCTCACAATAGTTTACGTTTTATTGTTATTGTTAGTTGTGTTGAAATAGAAGCTATAGTCGGACTTAGTTTTGCATATATGATGACAGAGATAATTCGGATTTAATTTGTTCCTATGAGAAATTATATGGATAACGATTTTTTTTTTGTGCATTTTGAAATACCCATCTTTTCGACCCATCCTCTTCCTAGACCTGCAGGAAGGTGTGATTCTTGTAACTAGGTTAAGGTATTGTATCTTAAACAGAAAATACTTGTAGGAATGTTACAATGTAATTTGGAAGATAATAACCGGTATCTCAATCAACAGGAACTTAAGCCATAAGAATCTGGTGAAATTACTTGGAGTGTCTTTGGATGGAAACCCAATTTACATTGTTACAGAATACTGTGGAAAGGTAAGCAAAATGACAAAAGTGTTATGCCTTTCTATACAAGTGACAGCTCATTTGCCAATAATAACTGAACAAGATAGTACATCAGATTTTCAGAAAGATAAACTTGGAGGTCATCTTTGGAAAATTTTTTAACCCTTTAAGTCCCAATGGTGACCAACATCAATTTTCTCCTAACGATATCCATACACTGTCAAGGGATAAGGTTATGAGAATTAATAAAATGATCACCTAAGGGAAAATGCCTTGATCTTTTATCAAATCCTCTCAACTCATTCTTTAAGGAAATGTATAGAGATCAGTTTGGAGAATTTGTATGTGGATATTGGGGTTTAACAAAAATGAAATCCTTTTGATTACTGTTACTTGACTGTAAGTTTGTGAAATTCTCACACAAAACAAGAGAAGAGACACTTACATGTAGGAACTACATGTAGCTCATTCCATGTGCAACCTTTACAGTGCCTGTACATGTGTAAGTCTACTGAAGTTTGCTTGTTCTTTGTGGTAAGCTTAGGGCGGAAATACTTTTTCTTTTAAAATGGACTTTATTCAAACAAATCAGAAAGGTTGTCAGCCCTTCATTATATTGACTTTCAATTTCTCTAAGTACATAACCCTACAGATCTTCAACTTCAAAAAGATGGTCTTTCATGGTATTTGATCTGTCCAGTGATCATATCTGATTGCATTTGGGATTTTGTTGGATGTTGGGTATATTGTAGTTGGACATTGTCTAATGACTGACTGTTATTTTTATCTCTGAAGCTTAGTTTTGGCTATGTATTTGCAGCAAGCAAATACAAAGGTCAGCTCTCAAATTACAACTTAAAATCCCCTCTTGAATCTTGTAATCTACAGTGCTATTTATTTTGATTGCAGCTTCCATTAATGTTCTTTCTTCTATCTGTTACTAGGGAAGCTTAGTAGAATATTTGAGAACCAGAGGAAGGACTGTCATTGGGCAAAAGGAACTTGTGGGATTTGCAAGGTAGGACTACATTAAAATTTGAGACTCTGATCATTGCAAAGATCTGACATTTTGGCCATGAAGTTTGCTTATCCAGAATAAACAAGCTCTTGCTGTAAGTTTCGTCCCAGTGCTGATGCCGTTATCCCTGGTCCTTTTAGAGTCATCTGAGAAAAAGCGGCATCATCTTGTCATGAAAGGGACCCCAAATATTAATTTAAATAAACAGCTAATTCCTGCATTAAAAAAAAGGTCATTTCATCTTGATCAGGAAAAAGATAATAGAATAATCTCACTACTTTTTGTAGAATCTCCCAATGTTTTTTTTTTTTTTCATTAGTCTCCAGATTTTTCTTTATGAGGGTTTGGCAGATCTGTAGTGGGTAATGTACACTAGGAAAGTCCAGTCTGTCTGCCTCTAAGTAAACTACATGTAAGGGGACATTGTCAAAACTAAAAAGATCTACCAAAACATTTGGTACATTCTGGCGCTTTTATCAGGTGCAGTTTTCATGCCCTGCTATTTCAGACCATCAAGGTTCAAGAACCATACCCTTTGGCAGAGTACCTACCCACCCTCCTACCTACCTATCTGATTTGTGGTGTGACTGTTCAAATGAAACTTCTTCTGTCACTAAAATACGTGAACATGAGGTCATTTGATTCTCTTTGGTGGTCATTCCCTCTATTTTATGTTCTCTTTTTTTTTTAGCTTAAAAGCCAAATGTTTAGTTTTTGATTGATTTGTTTTTTTTGCCATAATTTAATTTTCTCAGGGATGTAGCAGCTGGAATGCAGTATCTAGAATCGAAGCATTTAGTTCACAGGTACATGATCCAGTACATTAGAGACATAAACAAGAAACATGTTATTTTGAAATTGACAAGATGATAATTAGAACATCGCTAACAGTAGAAACTGTTGTCAAATCTTACATGTATAATTATTAGAATGATGACAGAACTCACCTCCTTTAATTTTATTATTCTGAAATGTTCTATTATGAATGAGAACACAAAGTCTTTTGTTATACTAAATAAATAATTATTGTAGGATTGACCTTGCTTTATCTTGCAATTAAGTGTACTTCTTGATAGGTGAGCTTTCTTTTGCCTAATTGCTAAAATCTGTCATATGATGTAAACATTTCCCTTTGTACCATAAGCGTCAGCTGTGTACACATTTCTCACCGTTTGAACTTTTTGACTTTAGGGATTTGGCTGCCAGGAATGTCTTAGTACATGACGATGGAACAGCCAAGGTACCTGCAATAATAATTATATTATGTCATTATCTGACATACCTGCTTCAATTTACTCAAACTGCACTGATACCAAGTATACAATGAACCACATGATATTCTGAATGTAATAATTAAAATAGTTTCTACATTTATTAGCATCTAAGATAGTGAGAAATTTAAATCTCTGCTGCATCTCTTTTTGTAACCAAGCTTGTAACAATTTAAGGATGGCTTTTTCCATATTCTCTAGATGTTGTTTTCCAGGTTAAAATTTCTTTGCTTCAAAGTCAACTGTAACTGTTTTTATTAATGATAGGTGTCAGATTTTGGACTTGCAAGAGAAGCTAACTTCAACTTAGAAGGAGGAAAGTTTCCAATAAAGTGGACAGCCCCTGAAGCTATAAAACATAAAGTAGGTTTAATTGAATTGAATTACCGATAAACCAGGTGGTTCTTGTACACCTCATGTTTGTGAGTTGTAGTTTTGGGGCATTTTTCTTTTGCGCTTGTTTTTGTCGAATGCAGCTTTTATTCTATGCTTGATTTGCTCAGTAATGACAAACAACAGATAAAACCTCACAATGGAGATCATTAACGACTGATAACTAATAGGGTAACAAATTATTTAATTCACCTTGACATCTATAATGAAGATCTCCATGCAGATTGTCCAGTCATTTCATAACTACATTCATGAGTACAGGAATATGTTATGCAACGTGCGTATGATTGTTTGCAAAGAATACTTAAAAATGATTAGCACCAAAATTATAGTAATTGCTATAATTGTTTATTACTTCTAAAGTATTAACTTGATATCATATTATTATTATGAAGTTGATAAAGAGCATCAAAAAATTTTTGATGTACATCTGTAGGAAGCTGAGGATGAAAAAGTAGAGAAAATTAATGTAAAAATATCACAACTGCCATTCACATAATTTCTTTCACTCTATTTTTTTTGCATCCTCAGCAATTTTCTACACAGTCAGATGTTTGGAGTTATGGCATATTGTTGTGGGAGTTATTCTCATTTGGTAGAACACCATACCCTAGAGTGGTAAGTCATGCAGACTCATTTTGTGTGCTTGATAATGTGAAAGCGACATAACACATCATAGAGGAGGAAGCCTCTTCATCAAAATGTTAGAACAAGAATTTCCTCTGTCAATCTTTAGATTAATGCCATCTATCCAAAATGTAAAGACTGTGGAAATTAATTTATTTCACAGAACAAATTGAAACTTTTCTTGACGATTTGACAACATCACAGTATCTTTTCAAGATGAAAACCTCAGTCAGACAGATGACCATGCTGGCTCATGACAGGAGACTGAGCAATGAGGGTATGACCTCACAGCCTCATTGGCGGTTGAGAGCTGGGTGCATTCAGTGTATTTTGAGGGATTTCCTGATCTTCCTTGGAACTAAATAAGGTCACTATCTTGCATGAGGCAATGTGATGTTATGGAAGTTTCACTTTGTTCTTGTGGAGGAAATTCATTTTTGCCCCATGGATTCAGAAACCAACAATTTTTATGCACAATGTACAGACTGTGAGTGGGGACAAGCTCTCCAATTATGGCAAGTCGAGCAATTCACGAGAGAACAGTGAGGGGAGGCAGTGAGGGGTGGAGGAAAGGAGAGCTTGCAATGATCTCTTATAAATGTTCATTTCTGTTTTGCCCTGAAGAAGCAAAATACCAGTGGCTGAACAATGATGCACTGTCAATTTTTGCTAATTTTGATTTATGTATTTCCTGGCTTACCTGCCAAAAATTTTTGCAGTTTATTTTTGGCGTACTGGTTTTTCCTTACGGTTCAGTTTGGATATCAAGCTGGCAGATTATATAAACCAGCAAATGAGATCGCTGAGTAGGGGTTTCTAGGAAAACGTATTATGATAGTGTTTGTTGTGTTTGTGAGTTTCCCCACAATGAAATCATTATTAATTTTTCATATCCAAGAGCAGGCTCCTCACGGGGTCCAAAGAAAGTCAGTTTTACAGCTTGCCATTTGGGCAAGCTGTAGCTTGCATGACTAGCCCAAAAGCTATTTCAAGTGGAGAGCTTGCTCGCAGGCTAGTAGTGATCTTTCGTAGACCTATGCAGCAAAGGGAAGGAAGAGGTTTCTAGCCAGAGTTAATATGTGATTTTTTTATGTAGATAGGTCATAGGTCAAGGCATTTGCTCCAAGAGGTGGTAGACGCCAAATTCACCAAGCTCCTTTCACTAATATTTGGATTATTATTTTTCAGCACATTGACAGTGTTATGGACAAGATTGAAGGAGGATATCGGATGGAATGTCCAGATGGCTGTCCTCAGCGAGTTTACAGTGTGATGAGAGAGTGCTGGGAAATTGATCCAAAGCAGAGACCATCCTTTAAGACAATATATTCAGAACTAGATCAAATCTACAGATCATTTCTACCAGTTGGTTAGCTAATTATTCAACAAGTGGAATACCATTGTTGTAACTGTTAGCAGTAGTTGATTCACTTCCCAAAACAACTTTCAGCATTTCATTGCTAGTCGATGTGACTACTATCTTTCACAATTGGCAGGCAAGGTCTTCTTTTCCAGCAAAGTAGTCATAGGTTGAAGACAGGCGTGCAATGTAAAGTATAGATTTTATGTCAGACGTTTCCAATGTATTTAATTTTTTCTGAAGATATGTGAGGAAATGTCATGTTTTGATTATTTTGGTTTCATCCACTAGAATATTTTTGAAACATTAACCAAAATAATAGTAGTATTATATACTATATACTATTATGATATTATAATAGTATTAACTTGTTTTAGTCAGAGGAATTATTCAGTCAAAACCGGTAAGCATTTTTTCTATTTATCTTTCTAGTCAACATTTTTTTATTCAAAGACAAAGATAGTGTTTTAATATTTCAAAAGCAGTTGTTAGTTTGATGTTGGGTAATACTTATCAATATTTGATGCTGTTTTTTGTAATGACTCAAGTCCCTTCGAGGGTGGAAAGTGGATTCCCCATATTTTTTTGTAAGCTATGTTCATTGGCAACAGACCAGACCAGCCTGAATTCAGATTTAAAGTCACTGTGAACAATGTTAATCTAAAACACAAATAGGATGTTCCATTTGTTTTTTGATCTCATTGTATGCGATACTACAATGTCATCAAATCATGTCTCCTTTCCCCTGCCCCATGCAGTGTGTTATGGTGCTCAAAAGCGATGCATCCTATCTGTGTGTTAGCCAAACAACATGGGAAGAGGGGAGGGGGAAAAATCATTCATTTAGTGACGGATTTTTAGTCAGGATAACAAGAAAAAATACATTAGATATTTTTCCAATTTGACCCAACCAGGTTTGTCTGAGGTTGAACCTCTCTGGGACTTGAGCACAAGAGGTACATAGTAATGTTGTAACAAGCAAGTACCTACAGCTATAGTGAAGTGATTTGGGACAAATAAATGGTTGCAAATCACTGCAAGACTTCCTGCACACATGTAACATCCCTTTACCTCTTGTGCAAGACAACCCACATTTTAAGAGAGCTTTCTCGTAGGCTTATGTATAGATCACTTGCAGCAAAAGTGAAGGTCACAAACATATTACATGTAATTTTAACACGCGTATAAGACTCTAATGTCTAATTTTTCAAGAAGTAAAACTCAACCAGCGGAGCATCACTGGAAGCCTGATAAGTTTGATGCATCACATGATCTGATGATAGAATTTTGAAAAGTCAAAATTTGCATTGTGTTATTCTAACGAGTCAGGGGCGGATCCAGGATTTTTCTTAGGAGGGGGTGCCCACTAACTGACCGATGACGTAAAAGATTTTAAAAGCGAATACGAAGAAGAGGGCTTTTGATTAGGAAATAACACAATGTGAACTGCTGAGAATACATATCAAACAATAGAGCAGATTTTGTATGTCTGTCAAGCGACTGCACAGTGTTAATTAGAAAGCAGCCGCAGGTCATCCCAGGGGGGGTGCGCACCCCCTGCACCCTCCCCCTGGATCCGCCCCTGTTCTAACAAGTGCTATAACTTCAACGTGTGTTCCTCTCCCTACCTTTGGTGTTCCAGCGCTATCATGGTACTATGTATGTAGTGTATCTTGTTGACCTAACTATTGCTTGTGATACTTAAACTGCTTCTTAGGTAGTTTTCTAATTGATTAATCTTGTCATTTTATATTTATTTTTTGGTATATTTTGCTTTTCAGTTTTATTTTCTTTCTGATTTTCTTGTATTTTTGTGTTAATGTGTAAACACCCATTAAAAAGCCAGCATCCAAATTCTACATTGCAGGGTTGTCACTAAGATTTCAAGTTGCCGGGTAAATACAACAAGTAGGCAGGGAATCAAACGGCTAGGGATTTCTTTTGGTTCTATTTTTCTTCTATTTTCCTATGAAAGCAGCCGGGGGCCACATTCATAGTAGCCAGGGGAAAATCCCCAGCCCCCGCCTCTTAATGACAGCCCTGACATTGTGCAAGTATTTTGTGAGAGGATAACAAGTTTCACTTTGAACATAAAAATCTTGATCTGAAAATTTACTTGCTTTCTTCAATGCTTTGCGTGTCCTTTAAGTTTTCCATAAGGTTTATTACTACTGTGTCTCTCTTACTATTCTGTATTTACAGGATAATTTGTGTAAAAAAAATCAAAGTTAGTCAGCAAACAAAACCAAACCAAAAATATCTCTTCCACATAACCCCCATACTGTTAATTCAAGAATTTGCAACAACTTGTTACATAAAAATGTTGCATTTTCTTTTATTGGTGATCCCCAATATGCTTGTATTTTATACCATTCAGATGAACCCAAAAAATATCCTTATTTTCGTAAGCCAAATTGTAAAATAAAATTTTGATAGGTTTCCAATTTTTTTAAGTAGCCTCTGCATTATTGTCATCATTATTTTCATGAAAAATCTACTGTTTTAGTCACTGATGTAGTTTTTGTTTGAAGTAATAATTGCCCCAATCTTTCCTGAATTACAAGAAGCAAACTTCAATCATATCTCTACTGCCTGAGTCACTAAATTAATTTTGGAGACGGGCGATTTGTCTCTCACAACTTTGTCTGTGGACGAAACCCTTTCAAATGAACACAACTGAAAAACTGAACCTTTTTACATTATCACTCAAAATTATGGCATCAGTTGATTAGTTTTTTTAACTTCTGAAATATCATGTTTTCATGTTCATTGATTAGGGTAATGGAAACTGATTTTGAAATTTTTTCTTCTCAAGTATCATTGTTTTATTCTTGTATGTAACTAGAGGAAAGGGGTAAATTATGCTTTTGACATCCAATTAGAGAATTAGTAGTAATTTGCGTAGCATTGTAGAATTGAATTACTGTTACATAAGTTAGGGTCAAATTGCATGAATAAATCAAGTCAGAAGGCTTACGTTTCCTAACGAAGTTTTGTGTATCTATGTATCTTATACTAGGTTTTTGGAGAATTGAAATTATTGGTTTCCCACCCCATATGATGTAGACTCTTCCCATTTATTAAAGTCATGCCCAGATTGAATTTGTTGAAGGGGAAAAAATTTTTAAAGATGCTCTTTGTTTGAGTGTCAATGTATTTAGCACGAAAACGCAAGTGCTAATTGGGGACACTATATTAATGTGGGACGGGACTGCCATTTTATGTGGTCATCTGAGCCATGCAGGGCAAAGATAGTACCTTCATTTCTCAGTTATTTAAAGACCCTCAGTATTGGTCCAACCCCGGGAATTGAACCCGTAACCTTCCCCTCTGCAGTCAAGCGCTCTACTGACTGAGCTAATCCTGCCACGATTTAAATTATATGCTTAGTCAAGCCTGCAATTTTGTATGAGTTGTTGCCTCCCGTGTATAAACATCCTTTGTTGCATCCTTTGAATATTAAAAAAATGCCCCCCGCCCCTGCCAGAACATGGAATTTGCAGATACAGTGAAAATTCCATGTGCGACCACCTCTGGCAAGTAACCACTTGGCAAAAGAGAGCACGTCTTAAACACCTAAACTTTCTGCGTCAAAGCTTTACAGTTGGAACCACCACCACCTGTAAACGGCCACGACCACTTTTCAGGGCTGGCTGTTTAATAATTTTGTATTGTTTTTAACCACTTGTAAGCAAACTTTTCACACATGGTACAATTTCTATGTTCGCTGTATGTACTATGCTACTTAGAGGATACTAAGAACCTAAGTAACAATGTGGAACTCTACATAAAGTAACTTAGAAATTGTATGCAATGAATTATTTTATAAAAGTAGGTGTCTCTAGACATCTTCTTGGAAGAGACCTCTTGTGGTTTAACCAATAAAACTTGTATTTTGGGTGGTCACTTATGGGAGGATTGACCGTACCTGGAAAATGATGACGAAGTGTAGTCTCATCCAGATAGACTGGTTGATGACTTTGATATGAAGTGCTTTACTTTGAACACTTTTTTCATCAAATTGACAAATCAACAGTTCTCTTATCCGCCATAGAAGTGACATCAAAATGTTCAAAACTCAAGTCAAAGAGAAGTGGAACCACTCAACCACAAGCTGCAAGCAAATGGTTTCACTGCACAGATTCACAGAAAACCATGTGCAAGGAAAAGAGAAAAGCAAGTTGTGCCATCATCCCATCATTTCCATGACCTATACTCTCATCAAACATAGCTCTCGACCATGTAATAATTAATAGCTGCGTTATTGTAAAAATGAACTTTGGAAAGCACTTAACTAAGGTGCACTTACAGTAATGAAAATATAAAGGAGTGTGGGAGGCTAGAGAGCAGAAACAAACAAACAAAAGTTCACAAAATTGAAATTCCTGACCTCTAGCTCCCTTGCTTGTGAGCGGAAAGATGGGGGTACTAAAGACATTTTGGGATGGTAGGTGTCAATTGTGTACCACACTAAAGAAGGAGATTGCTTTTCTTGAATAAAGTACTGTAGAAGTACCCACCAATAGGAATCATCAGCAGTATGGACCAATGTAACATTGTAGAACAAGACCCTGTGCAAAGCAAAGCCTTGTTTCCTACACCATTTGCATGATAAAGTAAGGGAAGAACATGTCAACTTGTGAACTGCAGAGTTTGTTTAATAAGCACTGACTAAGCCTGGTCCAGGAAAACGAAAAAAATGTCATAGATTACAAAATTTATCGTAATTATTACCAATCAGCAACAACAAAATAATGCACTGCATTCCTTCTTGCATGGCAGAGGGAGTGGTTATCATCTTTAATTTGTGATAATTTGAAAAACAGGAAACAGAAAGAATTACAGTAATATCAACCTAACTACCATCCTCGGAGACCCAGGGGCAGTAAGTTAGGTCAGGAGAAAAAGCATGACGAAATTTTTTAAGCACTGGTGGACGACCATGCTTGAAACTTAAAAATTTGGTCTCCAAGGATGACTAAATACATGTACACAAACTTGAACACAAATTTGCCTTTCAATTTACAATATTATTTACTATTATTACTTTAATAAGGACTATATATGACATGAATGTTTACCTACTGTATCTAAGAAATGCATATTTGGGTGGTCTACTGGCATAATGATAATGACTGCAATTACCAAGTTGGGGATACAAATAACAAGCAGAGGCAGAAAGAAACAATCATATTGACTTGACCATAACTGATGAAAAACCAAACTCTTCACCCTGGCACATCCCCCTTCCTGTCAAAATTCTTAGCCCCTCTGGGAGTAAAGAATGTGCCTGTAAATCAGCCTAAGGACTCCAACCAAAGGATGGAGTCCAGCTCAGTCAAATTCTTTCACAAAATTACTTTGGTAGGCAGAATAACTAGAGTAGCAGGTGGCAAAGGCTTAAACTTCTGTGGTTTTGATTCAGTATTAGTGAGTTTGAGAAACAGGATGGCAGAAAGTAGAGGACAACAAAACGGTTGTGTGTAACAAATGTGACAGGGCTAATACTTGAATGTTTTGTCGTGATCTTCACTTAACATTGATGTTTTCTGGCCTTTTACAAAAAGATCTCAGTGTTTAAAGGAAAATGAAGTTTAAGGCAAATTGTTTTTAAGCTAAATTGTCACGCTTGTCACACAAGGTTTTCCACCTTCTTTGCTCTACTGTCCTGTTGTGTATGTTCACTATTATCAAATCTAAGGGTCCACTAGGCGGCAGTTATTCCATTGGAAGTGGCAGAATAATGCTGGCTGCCGGCTCATTTTGACTGGGTTAAAGGCATGTCTATCTTGCTTTTACAGGGAATGGATGACTGGAAAATGAATCAGCCAGTTACATCCCCGTCACTAGAAAGAATTGTCATACATATGTTTTTCAGGAGCTTGCTTATGAGCAAGATACAGAAATCCAATACTAGACAGTGCACTTATAAGGAATATAACATCAAACCAACGATGGTAAAAATTAAACTGCAGTTCACCCAGTACTTCTGTTATGATCTCCCGGTAGTTAGCAGGCATGTTCATCCTCATCAACAAAACCGAGGACACAAAGTACATCCCCATGATTTCTGCTAAAAACAAGACAATAATGTTGGAAGATTTGCTACTTGCCATGGCATTGAAAAACTTGGTCAAAGTGATAAGAAGACCTCGTATTGATGTCACAATTAAAATTCCTATTAAGAAGAATGAAATGTGTTGTGACCAGAATAGAACATCAAACTTCCATCCAAGGTAATTGACAGTTATTTCAATACCACGCGTGACAGGATCCGTTTTGCCAACACGGTCAAATACAATGTTCACTGTTGAGATAAAGATCTTCCAAATACAATAACCTGAAAATATATGCCCAAGAAAATCAAAGTATTTTCCTTGCAATGTCTTGGACAACTCTATTCTATCTTTCGTGTTATGTAAATCCACAATTTCCAGGAATAACTGTCGGCTGAGTTCTTCCAAAGCATCTACTTCCTTTTGTAGATAACTTGTATCAGGAGTACCACTTCCTTTTAAGCCACTGAGCATGCTCCAGATTCCTGTGGAAAACAAAGTGAAAAACAAAATTAATGATGTTACATGCTGGCAGGTTGGGGGCAGGGGTTCTTCATAAGGTGCAAGGTGTAGTCAGCTGTCCTAAAAGATTAACTTTTGATGGACATGTTTTTGCCTCGAAAATTATTCCAAAAATACCCTTTTCAGCCTCTAACTACTGTCATAGGGAAATTAGGTTTTGAAAGACAAAATAATAGTTACCAAACAAATACTGGTACCCTTGTAACATTGAGTGAGGGTTATCTTGAGGGCTGATAGTTGAGTAAAGGGAGATGTAAAACGAGCTACAGTGGATCCTCTATATGGAGAACACCCTTGGGTCTAAAGCAAGTTCTCCCTGAATAAAGGCGTCCCCTGAATGGAGGTTGAAATAAAATTCTGCCTTGGAATCCACTGCAGTCTTTATTTCAAGAAGCTGTATAATGTATAAAAATCATGACTATCGCTATGATGTTGCATGTTGAATTCATGTTTTGAAGGCTGTCAACATTCTGACTAGTGAACACTTAAACTTATCAACAATTTTTGTGCATGTGATTAGTCACTAAGATATCCCATGGATGAATGGAGGTGAAACCCAGGTTTCAGGATCCCGAAAAGGTGTCCCTTTCCCCTGAATAGAGGCGTCCCTTCAATCGAGGTAGCAAATACAAAGATTACCAGAAAATTTTTACAGGACCAAATTTTGTGTCCTCTGAACGAAGGTGTCCCATGAACAGAGGTGACCCAAAGAAGAGGTTGCACTGTATTTTTTAAAATACATACCTGTCTTCTGTTGTGTTGCTGCAGCAAATCTTTCACTCTCCCGCTTTGCAAGTGCTATTCTCTTTTTCTTACTAAGAATAATATCCATTGTTTGGAATTGTCTCTTTTCAAGATTATGAATATCAGCATCAGTAACATGTCTCATAAAATACGTCATGTAAGTGTAGGGACAGTTCACTGCTCCAAATCCAGATAATATAGCCATCATTGTGACGCCTATAACACCCACCCGGCTGATCCCTTGTTCGATTGAAAAGATTCCATGTTTGGAACTTAAAATCGGAAAGGGATTCCCGATTTTCCAAAACATATACAAGAAGGCAATCCAAAAGAAACCAGCCAACAAACCTATGGTGGACCTGCGGTGGACGAATCGCAATGTTTTGACCAAGAAATAAGATATGTAGTACGGAAGGAGAAATATTAGAGTAAACAGCATGGAATAAAGTCCAAGTTTCCAGTGAAAGAATCGAGAACTCTTGTCTAAAACTCCCAAAATTTCGAAAATGACCAGCTCGAACATGGTGCAAGAAAGTGAAAAGGTCACGGAGAATACTAACTGAACCGCCACGTGGTGAACTTCATAGTTCCTAAATAGTCTTCTCATAAAAAATATCCACCCCATTCCAAAGAAGAAGAATTGTGAGCAGAAAACAACGGAACAATCTGCAAAAAACGACATTTTCCTGCCACGTCTGATTGAGAACACGATCCTGAAACGACAAGTAACGAACAATGAACGAAGTCGTTACGAAGTTAAACCGAGCATTCAACGCTGAGTGTTCACTGAGTGACGTAATGACAAATAATTCCTGAATATCAATTTGGCCAATCAGATCGAAGAGTGGGGATTTCAAATGCGATGTCCCAGCACGCGTTGTTCAAAGACGAACAGATCATCGAAAGAAGAATCACTGCGGTTCAATTCTTCATTGAAGTTAGAAGATTCCACTGCGTTCGTCTACATTTTAATTTTTATCAAGCCTATTTCGAAGAACAGTGTACATTTCTAACTGGTAAACTCATTATGGCAGCTGTTGGAAGATTAGGAAACGTAAGTCTTGCTGTAAAACGTACACCGTGTTGACTGTTGTTGAGATAAGAAAGTTCGAGCCTAAGAAGAAGTTCTTGCTAAGAGAAAGAGTTGTTCTTACGTTCTAAATGTCTGTTGTTTGATACAGGTTATTCACCAGGACCAGGAGAACGAACATTTGTTGGCTGGCAAAGCGAAGTTTGCAAAGAACGCGAGACCTCGTGCTGCTCTAGGCGACCTAGCAAACAAGCCTACAGCTTTCGCGAACAAGGTAAGGCTAACTGTGGAGGCTTAGTTTATAAATTTGTATGGAAACCTCCATCAAGCTTGCGCTTATATTTCGAATTCAACGTTCGACTTTAAAATACGATGATTTTACCTGTTTTTTAACTAAAATTTCTTTGCTTTTAGGGCGCTGCCATCAAACCCAGAAAACCTTTACACAGATCAGATGCGAGCACTGCCTTGGTTTCCAAGCAAGCGAAGGAAAATGACGCTAAAAGCAAACAAAAAGCAATCGACGTGGACGTCCTAGGAGAAGCGCTGGAGTCGTGTGTAATCTCTAAACCTCCAAATGTCGAAGATATTGATAAAGACGACCACGGAAACCCGCAATTATGTGCTGAATACGTGCAAGACATTTACAACTACATGCGCAAACTTGAGGTGAGGACGATGGGAATTTTGCCGCTAGCTTTAAAGTTTTCAATAAGCTTATAGACAAACGTCGCTATTAATTTTGCTGTGCTTCCACTTACTGTAGAGCCCATAGCAAATGCAATACCACCAGTGTATTGTAATCTTCTATATTTTCGCTACGAACTTGTGTACTCACTTTAATTATTTATTTTTTTACAGAACGAATTTCACGTCTCGCCAACCTACATGAGCCAGAGAACAGTAATCAATGAGAGAATGAGAGCTATCCTTGTTGACTGGCTAGTGCAGGTGCATCTACGTTTTCGCCTTTTACAGGAAACTCTCTACACCACAATCTCCATCCTGGATAGATTTCTTTCTGTAAGTAGTGTTCATGGTTTTGTCTCAGTCTGAAGTCTTTTAATGCTATAAACAAAAATGAAGGAACATCATTATTCATAACTGTTCACCCTGAAGTGGGTTGTTGCTTGTCCACAACCTATTCAAATTTCGATGAAAGAAATTGTAGAAACCAAAGATTGAAATTGGCTTAGCTTGGTCTGGAAAGCTTTAGGGACAGCTCCTCGCAAAAAGGAGGTGGAGTATTTTTGTGGACAATCCCCTTTTTGTATATCCTGCAATAAATCTAAACTGTTTGTGCTTTTGGCTCGTTAAGTTTCAAGGTTTTAATACCACGTGAGTTCATGGGTAGCCTGCAAGAGCACTCTCCATTTTGCAAAAAAGACTTGGTTGGTAACTGGTCAAGTTGCCCAAAAGTCATCTCTCCTCAAACCAGAATTCAGTTGCCCAAAATGCCGTGATAATGCTCGGATGTTATCTGGTGAAGTGCACAGGGATGTAAAGAGTGCACGTGTAATGTATCTTGTTTTTAAAACCATCATGAGATGAAACAAGCAGACTATATGTGTTACATACCTTGTCGATGATGAGATGAAACACATTAAGCCAGCGTGTAATATATCTCATTCTTTCTTAAACCCTTGATGAACTAAGAAACAAGCACAAGTAATGTGTAGTAGGATGCTAGGATGTTGTTGAGTGTGATTAAATTTCGAGCCACAAAACTCAGCAGGTGAGATGACTTTTGGCTGACTATACCCGTAAACCACTTGGCTAACTCCAGGGTACAGTACATCTACTTTCCACTTACCATATATGGAAAAACTGGAAATGTCTCATTGTAATGGTCCCACTCCACTCATTTAGAAAGTTTCAACCAGTAAATGTGGGATGAGGTGATGCATTTGTTCACTCGTGTTAGTAGTCACTTCAGCTGATTTGGTTACACCCTAAAGCACATCCTTCTCACACCCTGAAGTTCAAATCAGGACCTGGCTCCTGGTCAGCTTTAAATTGTTGAGTGCTTAGTCACAGAATGTCCAACCTGATGGTTTGTGTAATGTATAGCAGGGTTGCCTCTAAGATTTCAAGTTGCCGGGTAAATACAACAAGCAGGTGGGCTTGAGGTGGGGAATCAAACAGCTGGGGATTTCTTTTTGTTCTAGTTTTCCTCTATTTTCCAATAGAAGTAGCCAGGGGCCACACTCATAGTAGCCAGGGGAAATCCTGCCCCTGACCCTTAATGACAGCCCTGTGTATAGGCACTCAGACTGCTTAAATGGGCCCTTTGTAGCTGTGCTTAGCTCCCATTAATCATGCATTTGATTGTATCTATGGAGAGACTTGAATGTTATAAACTTTTAAATTATTATGATTTTATTAATAACTATTATACTATAATTATTTTATCTATTAATTTCAAGTTGTTTTCTTGCATGCAGGTTTATGACTGCAGTAAGGCAGATCTTCAGCTCGTTGGTGTCAGTGCCATGCTTTTAGCCTCCAAATATGAGGAGATGTATGCACCAGAAATTGGTGACTTCGTCTACATCACAGACAATACATACAGCAAAGCTGAGATCAGAAAGATGGAAGCTAAAATTTTCAAGACTCTTAACTTCAGTGTAGGAAAACCTCTTTGCCTTCATTTTTTGAGGCGAAATTCTAAAGCTGGAGAGGTATGGTGTTAAAAAATACTTTCTAGGGTAGTGAAATTATGATAAGCACTAGACAATAAATACAATTTTATTAAATATGATCATAAATATTATCATTAAGTGTCAAACAGTGTTCCCATGGTCCACTAGGGAAATGCAATCTATTTGAAATAGCGGGCTGAAAGAAGTTTGCAGAAGGCCAGGAAAGGTTCTATTTCCCTTGGAAAGTCAGAGAATTATTTTCATTGTCAGGCAACTACAGATTTTGTGAAACTTGAGTCTATAAATAAACATTATTTGGAAAAATTGAGTTAATTAGTTGTAGGAATTCACAATTTATAGCTTATAAAATGGCTGAAAGTTTTGCCTGTATATCCTTTTTAGGTTAATGCAACAAAGCACACCTTGGCAAAATATTTCATGGAACTAACCCTCATTGATTATTCATGCGTTAAGTTCCTGCCTTCTGAGATTGCTGCAGCATCGCTGTATCTCGCAATGAAAGTGGATGGTGATTTTGAGTGGACTCCAACCTTGGAATACTACAGTTCATACTCTAAAAGTAAACTTCTGCCTTGTGCCAGACAAATTGCTCTTCTTATCACAAAGACTCTGGATGGAACTGCCAAACAAGTGGTTAGTGACTTTTTGCGTGTACAGAAGACCATGAATGACTCTTGTTATTAATAGCACTTTCATGTAGTTGAATCTATTTTCACTGCATACAATGTAAACACAAAAGCAGTGGGAAAGACAGGAAACGTACAAGCTGATCCACCCAATTTAAAAATAACCTACAATGTATATACTTACCTTGTTACCATAAACTGATTATCCTGAGGGAGTTGAACTCTTTTTGTATGCAAACATTAATTTTTGAAAAGTTATTAAAAATTTACAAGAGTAGGTAAAACTGAAGGTGTAAGGGTTAGAATTTGAAAACCTTTAGTCACACCTGCACACCTTCACAAACTAAACCCTTCACTTGTTTCAATGAATAAACATAGTTGCTTGTCAAGTGAGTGAAGAATAATGCTCTTTTTATTCTTCATTCAAAGGTGGGGGATATGATACTGATTGACAACTTAATTCTAATTTTTACAATTTTGTTTGCAGGCTGTCTACAACAAGTACTCAAGCAGCAAGTTTATGAGCATCAGCACACTGCCTTGCCTTCGTTCATCATTTATTACTAATCTTGCTTCTGAAGCATAGATCGATCAGAATCACATATGTTCAATGTTGAGTAGGATCAATTCAATGAACTTTCTTCAAGCTCTTTGTTCTCATAGAGGGAACTTGGCAAAGTCTGAGAATTGTACATGCTGAAATTACCAAGAGATACAGTGTACACTTGGCATTCATTAAGAATCAAAAGGTAGAGCCACTGTTTGTAAATATTATGCCAACCTTTCTTCCATGCTTTTTCTGTCTTACCTAATTTAAACACGGCACTGTGTGCATGCAGTATTAAAATGCCATGCTAACAGAAGAGACTGCATCTGAGTGGCCAGAAATGTATTTGGGAAAGCGTTATAGGTGATAGCCAATTTTTTTATGATTTATGCTATAGTTGTTAGTGTTATAGTATATTGCTTATTTTCATTTCAAATATTTCTGTAAATTATGTACATATTTTCAAAGTAAAATAAACATCTTTTTAGTAATTTCCAATTACCCTGTAATTTCTATTTGCATTTTTTCCCTTGGACTGTGCATGTGGTGGGAGAGGAAAAGAAGATAAAATTCAGATAAAAGCCTAAGCATCTTGCAACAAGAAATTCAAAAATTTGTGGAGTAACCCCCCCCCCCCCCCCACCCCTTCCTGGAGATAACTTATTTATTCGATTAACCGCCCTGGCTGCTTATTAAATTTTTGGACCTTGAGAGTGGGCGCTTGTTAAATTTTCACTGTTTTCAGCAAGTGTAGTATGTTTATTTTGAAACAAAACAATAAATAATAATAACAAATGCGAAGATGTGACAAAGCAAGGTTTCTGTAAACTATCCCTACTCTGAAGAAAACTCTGTCTTTGGGCAAGTCTCTTTATATTAGTACTTATTCAATTTCAGTCTCATTGTCATCCAAGTGGGTGGGGTGGGGGTGGGCACTTATTCGAGGCTGGGCGCTTGTTACATTTTTCTGCCTTTAGGATGGGCACTTATTTGAGGTGGGCGCTAATTCAAGGTTGGGCACTTATTCAAATAAATACGGTACTCCTGATCCTATGGAAAACATAACAAAATTCTTCAATACATTAGTTTTCTTAATGTTTCCATGCAAGAGCAATTTATTGTTCTCAGATGCCACATTACCTTTGTTCATCAGCAAAAGGGTATGAACATGTCATCTTACATTCTGCATCAGTTTGCTCTTAACTCAGAAATGGAGGTTTTATCACCAGATGTAACTAATGAGAAGTCAATGGATACTTGATGGGTAATCAGTTTTCATCAGCCAGTTGTAAAATCTGGACTGGACTGGACTTTTTTTTAAGGGGGGTAATTTTTTTTTTGGGGGGGGGGAGTGAGCGTGGTTGTATTATTTTTTCTAGTCTTTAAAAAACTAGCATTTTCAACCTTTCCCCAACAGGCTATATTTTTTCGTTTGGGGGCAGAAGGAAGGAGGGTAGTATTATAATTATAGACTTTAATTTTCGTCTGTCTTTCTGTCTTGTTTGAGGTTGCAATTGAGTTTGTTTGTTTGCTCTTTGCTTTTTTTTGTCAGTAAAGTTTTCATTGAGAACAGCGGCTCAGATCTGAGTGTGATAGGAAAAATCACATATTATGGTCTGAAATGGGATCCCAGGCTATCAGTCCCAGGAACTAAGTAAGGACAACCTAGCCTTCAATGCAGACATTTTTAGGGGTGTCGTATTTCCTCCCTCCTCACAAACCAAATCGCCAGTTTGTGGGAAAGGGGGAAAAAAAAGGGTGCCTCATATAATCGCCTGCATGGAAGGATACGATCTACCGGGCTGGCTCAGTTTCATAGCAGTCCCTAGTCCCATCTCTTTACTACTTCCATTTTGCATCATTACAATTTCCTTTGCTAATAATGAAACATATTCACATGAGAAGATGGGCTAGTGCTGTTAACAACCTGGTTGACCTCGCATTTATTCTACCTGTTATTCTACTACTGTTTAGTAAGTAAACCAGAGGAAGTGATGAAAATAGAGCCTACAACTGCTCCAAACGCAGTCAATGTTATCCAAGATCTGCCAGGATTTTTGCAAACAATAGTCAAGTTGTTGGTGGTAAATATGGGGCTGCAAAGATTTCCTGCAACTAAGGAAATCAATATTGATAACTCCCAGGGAATTAACCTGCAAACAGGTTACCACGGAAGCAATAGAGCTAAGGTTTTTTCCAATCAGAAGACTTAGTTTGGAGGTGAAAGATTTTTTTTTTAATCGAAGCTACATCACAAAGGATGATAAAATTGGAATTCTTTCTAGTGGTGTATATAGATAGGGTACCTCTGTTTGTAGAATGATTGGTGATGAATGGTGTAAGCACACTGCGAGGGACTCCATAGCACACAAAGGAATCGCTTCTTAGGCCCGGTTCAGATGCCGTTCGTTTCATGAGCTGAACTTAATACATTGAATTAAGTACATGAAAAGTTCGGCATCTGAATCAATTAGAAATGCCTGTTTCAATTTGGAACAGCTCAGCTGTTCTTTTTGCCTAGCCCGGCCAGGAATTTCGCCTTTGGAGCGACTAAATTTGGAACGGCTATGATTCATACACCGAACTTTTCATGTACCCAACCTAATCCGTAAATTATTATAACGTATTTTGCAAGCAGTTTGACCGAAATGAGCATTTTTTGCCTTTTGAACTTAGTTCAGCTGCAATTAAGATTGGCATCTGAATCAATTCAGCCAGTCTAAATAATTTGGGTAGGCCTTAATTCGAATTAGGTTCAGCTCATGAAAAGTTCAGTGTCTAAACCGGGTGTTGGGACATAATAGCATTTTCTTTCCTTGAACAACAAAGGAAATAGCAGACATTTGCACATGATTAGGGGATAAAATCGAACAAAAGTAAAAGTTGTTTTGAGAAGCTTTATTCTTCATAGGTTTAGAAAAAACAAGATTAATGTAGCAACTACAGAGGGTGACTGAAATTGTGATGACAAAGGGAAGCTTAGCTCTACTCAGCTTCCATCGATTCACCTTCCTGTGCACCTGCTTCACCTTCACCAGGCGCCTGAAATGAAAATACCAGTCCTGTGACACACAACCTTCACAGGCTTACTACAATACTAGTCTCTCTTAAGTTGTGAAAAGGAAGCTTAAGGTCCTTAAGCAATAATGACGACAATGAAGGCAGCAAAATCATCACTATTTAAATGAATTCGTGTTTTCCCAAACTTCATTACTCCTAGCTACTCAGTAAGGTTTCACTAGCTACTTTCACGAGGAGACACTGTCGATTGGTTAATAGGGACCCTTACATCCGAGGAGGATGACATCGAGAATGGCAAAAAGCAATACTAATAGGTTTAGTTCAGCAAAACAACAACTTTGCAAGTTCCTCACGCTTTTTGTACACTTTGTTGCAGTCATTGCACACTTCGTTATTTCAAATTTCATGAAGGTCGTGACCACAAGACTACAATTGTCTCTTTCTTTTTCTAAACTTGGATATGGTACTTACTTATTTATTTACATCAACTCCAAAACATTCACAAATATTTGACAAATTGAGGGAGGTGGAATAAAACGGATACAGGTTGAGACAACGCAAACTCGCTTTCTAGGGAAAGTTTTCACCGCCACCGCCTTTGTCATTGCCTAATTACGGAGGGTAAAAGCTTAAAAACTCGCTAATTAAACTTAACTGAGCTACATGAAAATGAGAATTTGTAATGTTAATCTTTTCCAATAACACAAAATAAAGAAAAGGATTTTTGCCTAAGGGACAGTCTAGAAAACTGGTGGTACCTACTTACCATTTACATAGGAATACCAGGAATAGAGGAAATTTTCGTTGGAAAATCAAATGGGTCACGGCACTCTGTTTGGGAAGCTTTAGAAGTTATGGGCTGTGTTTGTGGCAATGCAATTGTTTTTCTACTCTGTTTTAGTCTGTTCAGCTGACTTTGATATCCTTCATAGCGGGTCATTCTCCCACCACGTCAAATTTCATATTTTATGTTTATGCACTAGATTTCCACTGGGCTGATTTGTGGAGCCACCCCCAAAATTTCCTTCCCCAAACTGAATCCTAAAATCAAAACTTTCACCCTGGATTTCCCAAAATATGGTATTGACAGGTAACCCTGACAACATGTGCCACAAGCTTACCTCTGATTCTGCCTCCATAGCATCATCAGCAGCCTTAAAAAAAACATAAAACAAACATAAAAAAAACATACAGGCAGTTTTATGGTCTAGAATGAGAGTGATGCTGATGAAAAAGCAACTGTTCAGGGATTTCTCTGGCTCTTTAATTGGAACCTTTAAGCTGCTCTAACGACCAGTAAAGTCTAGATTTTAAAACAAGTTCTCCTCACAAAAGGTAAAATAAATAAGTCATAGGTTTACAGTGCGGAGGGTACCAGTAAGGCTAATGGACTTAAATTCCCGTTATAACAAAACTTGACAATATTGACACCCAAATGTTGTGCATTAAAATTGTTAGAAAGGTATTTGGAATTTAGAATATCAACAAGGTAAGGTGGACTTTCAAGAGAAAAAAGCACCTCGAAGTTAGAAACTTTAATAGGCTTCAACAGGATTCAAACCCATGATGCTGGGCGACAGATGCAAAGCAGGTCAGGAAGAGTTGCTCTTTTTCAGGGCTCAAAAATCCCACTGTACAACAAATACCATTGTGAACTGGTTATGCAAGGATTAGTTTGCAAGTTTAACTATCCTTATGTGGTGATCTTTACCTCATCTCCTCGCCTTCTCTTTGTTTGATCAATTCCAGCCAACTACAGCAAATTAAGGTCAACATAACTTTAAAGAAATTAAAATTATTTTCATGGTTTAATATTACCATTTTCCAGTCAACACAATTTCTGTTACAGATGAAAGCCAAATAGTAAACACCCTTATCTTCACTTACTCAGTTCTTGTATGTTCTCTCTCTCTCAAGTCAGAGTGAGAAAGTATTATTAACCCTTAAAGCCCCAATATCCAAATACAAATTCTCCAGACTTATGTCCACACATTTCCTTAAAGAACAGTTAGGAGAATTTGCTTGTATATCAAAGCTTTCCCCATCAGCTGATTATTTTATTAATTCTCACATCATTTTCCCTTGATCATGTATTGATTTTGTTGGGGGAAAATTGGCTTTGGTCAATCTTGGGCCTTAAAGGGAAAATGTAATTTTCTTGTCTTTCAAGGAGGAGGGGAGGGTGGTCAATCAAAAGCCAGACCATTTCAAGGAAAACATAAAGCCTAAGACTAGTGATATTTCCTGAGGGTGAGGGGAGGGGGATCTTAATGTTAGTTTCTTCGCCCAACCCCCACCCCAACAGGATATAATTTGTAAGGGAACCTCTTATTAGGGAAGCATGAGATATTTTCTATTTTCCTTTTTTTCAATGCAGTTGTTCTTTTCTTCAGCAAAAAAACTTGTAATAAATCTTCAGTTCCCAAAAAAGACTGAAAAGAAGACAGAATGAACCCACCATACATATTCTTGTGAGCCTAAAATTCCCAACGCCCTTTCTCCTACAGTATTAAACTACAGTATATTAAGAGCATCCCAATATCTATTCTAGCTGAAAGTCACCAAAGATCATTGCCTGTTAAAGAAGCAATATGGTTTAAAAGGATACATAGGGAGAAACTGCTTCATCACTGTATATAACAAGGTCTTGTCCCTTTCCAACAATAGCAATAGCACAATTCTACAATAAACCAAAGACATGTAATAAAACTGATTTCTTTGTTTTCCATTCAACCATTTTTAAAGATTGTGGTAAAATAAATATATTTTATAACAAGCCTAAAGTGAACATTTAAAATATAACATTCAATGACAAAAATAACATTACGGCAGGCAGATAGTATCTTTAAAAAACTACAGTCTTCACTAGGATTCCAGTTTGTGGGTTTAATAGGGTCCATATGTGCATGCAGACATCACAGGGAAATGCCGCAATTTTTCGAGCACATTTTCGTTTGGCACAGACTGTGCCCATGAACATGCTCCACTAAAACTGAACTAGAACAGGAGAGAAAACAAGGTGAAGGAGATCTGCGTAGCTACCCAAGAGACAGACATTAAATTTTAAAAAAAAATCAGTACCAAATTGACAATGCTTGAATGTTAACAGATGCCAAACATACCTTTGTTGTCAGCTCCTGTTCATTAGGAAGTGTTTCTCTCAAGGCTCGTAAACCATGCTTAATTAGCTCTTCTGGTTCACCTTTGGAAATGAAATGAGATGAAATGGTGACAAACGACATAAGGATGGGTTAAATACCAACAGGGACATGGCCTGCTCCTTAAAACGCAAAATGACCATAATATATTTGAAATTCAGACTAGGGACATATGTACCCCCCTAAGAGGCTCTCACTGACTGCAATATACTCTCTAGACAAAATAAAATATTAATCTAGCATTGTACTCCACCATCCTGCTATTATATTTGGCATCCCTCAACTATACAGCTAGTAACTGCTTTACTTACTGGTAGTTTGGTTGTTTCATTAAGTCACATAATCATTAGAAGGTAAAAGGCATTTCTTACATAGAATTGCAATAATACTGAGTAATGACCTTAAATTCTAAACAAATTTTAGTGACTGTAAAACATGACACACTTACAGTCTGGAAATTCTTCTAAGTGTCTTTCAAGATATGTTCTTGCAGACTGCAAACAAATTCAGTATTTGGTAAGAAATTATACTACAGACATAGGGGATGGGAGACATAGGGATATTACATAGCCGCACTGAGATTCGAGTGAAATATTTTTTCTACAAGAGAAGAGAAATTTCGTTTCTCCATGTAGTCACAGCAATGGTGATATTTCACGTGTGAAGATAACACGCTATTTTTACATGTGAAGATACCATGTTTTCACGAGAAAGCTCACCTGATATTTCATTGGCGTTTACATAATAAATAACATTATGACGACAGAACATTACAGGCACTGAATTTCTGTTTTCTGAATCATTTGCCAAAACTATTGTAGAAGCTGAATGGAAATTCATACACTGTCTTGTAGCCGTGGGGGGAGGGGTTCTAACAATAAGTAGTATTTCCAAAGAGAAGACAAGTTAAAGTAAAAATCTTCAAAGGTTCAGCTCCAAATTGTTTACCCTTCCCATGAAAAATTCATAAAATGAGGGAATAAACAGTTGTCGCTATAATATTACAAACCAGAGAAAACAACATTTATGAAGCTGCAAGTAGCAATATTTAGATTTTACAATGTGTCTTGTTAATGACACCAATCATGGACTTTAATTCTTAATACTCAGGAACCATTGGCCTGAGAAAACAGCCACCATTTTGTGATGCCAACACTGTTTTCTGCGAAATGATGTCTGAGGAACTCAACCAATCAGAAGCACTACACAGATCTGGGTAGTTACATGTGACCAGTATGGAATTTCTACAGACATTCATCAGATGCCATTTTGCGCAGAAACCAGTAGTGGCATCGCAACATCTGGGTTGTTTTCTCAGGCTAGAGAACCATCTAGGATATTATAATGACTTCAAAACAAAAAACAAGAACTATCTAATAATAATGATATACCTGTGATCTGGCACCAATAGCCATTGCTTTACAGTCAAAGAAGTTAGCTGATGGGCAAGTCTGATAGATGTGAGGACCCATGTCCTAAAAGGTATAAGACAACTATTTTACAGAAAATCTCTTGAAATCTTAGCGACAAAGTTAGAACCCTTTTAGTCTCCTATGAAAAAAACACAGGGCTAGGAAACAAAAGAAATTCTGAATCCAGCTTAATACTGGTTTTAAGTGAGAACAGATTTTGTCCACGACACAAGCACCTCCCCAAGATACCTCGCCTGTTCCAGGCTCTCCAGTAGAAGGGAAAACATGTAAGTGAAAGGTACAAAAAAATATAAGCTTCCTCCCATTTCATTTTTTCATTTTCACAATTTCGGGGACCAGACTATCTTAGAGCCTAGAACTGGCTACTAGATACATGTACTCAATAATTCTTGTGTCATTTTCAAAACCAATATCTTAGTGGAGAAGATCATTTGAAATAACTAAGCCAGGAACATTTGACCTGCAAGGCAATTAATATTACAGGTGGGTTGAAGTGCATTATTTAGGTAAGGGATGTTTTAGCACCTGCATGGGGTTGTCGTTGCAAGCTACCTGAAGTGTGGTGCTTTTCTATTAGGAAAGGTATCAATTAAGGAGTGAAAGATGAATGCTACTCTATAAATTCATTTTACACAAGTTGTAAACTGTACAGATAACAAAGCTACCGACTGCTAAAAAAACATACTGATGAAAAGTGAATTGGGAACAACGATATGCTATTGGGTTGTAGTATTTCAAAATATTTCAAATGAAATCTTCGTTCAACACTGAATTGTGAGGACCTGTTTAAACCTTTCACTGCAAAGGTTATCCAATTTCAATGTCCTTTTACCTTTGCAAATAATACAATCAGTATTGCATGGACGCTCTGCTGAAAAGGTTTCAGGGGAATGATTATACCAGGCAAATTTAATCCACAAATGCAAATGCTAGACCCGCATTACAAGCTTTCATAGCTTACTGACTCTGCGAGTATGAAAGTTGATAGATTTAAAATAAGGTGTACAATGATAGACTTTTTCTACTTACATCATACCCAGCAACAAGAAGGCCAACTCCATAAGGTCGTCTGCCATACCTTTGAGTTGGAATCTGCATTTCTGATAATTGAGGTTAAGAAAAACTTTGGTTCAATTTTAAGGAGAGGCGCCACCCAAACTTGACAGAAGTATTGATGATGCAATGGGTAGTCTAAAATCCCAAATAAACAGATCAACATGAGTGATTTTCCCCTAGGATTAACTAACAACCAGTCATTTGTAAATAATAATAAAAAATCACTTAAAATAAGGAAGCGAATGTTAGTAAAAAGATACTGTCTCCAACAGCAGAAACAAGTCTTGAGATTGGCAGCCTTCTGTCATATGCATATTTGGAGTCAAGGCATTCACTACGCATGAATTTACTGAAAATAAACAACAAAGTATTTTCAAACAGGGAAGTTAGTTACTGGATAGAGCTAAACAACACTGCAAATATATTATATACTCAATGTATTTTTAAAACAGATTACTGTCTACGACAGAAATGTTAAATCTTCTTGAAAATATTTCTCTCAGGTCTGTAGAAGCACAAGTATGCCTCTTGTCATCGTTGCCGCTTGTAAAGCTAAGAAATAAGTTACAGTAACATGTAGCTCCCACAGTATACTGGTAAAATTTCAAAATCTACAGACCTAAGCCAACATGTAACATTGGTCAGCGTAAGAAATTAAAGAAATTACAACATGACTGATGTAAAGAAAATTGAGATATGTATAAATAAAGTTTTCCAGCCTTCCTTTGCAATTAAGATGCATTCAAAGACCTGTAAGCATCAATTATTTATTTACCACTAACTTACCTTAAAAGTCGTGCATCTGCAGTGAGGCCTGCAATGGATACAGCTACATGGTCATCAATTGGCAGGATTTTCTTTTGATGAGCAGATAACTCTGATGCTGCCCTCTAAAAAGAAAATAACACAATTGCGTTTAGCATTTAAATGGTTTTCCAGTTCAAAGTGGCAGACGGCAAATTGTTGTTGCTTGAAATATCTAAAAGTTGTAACTGTTCATCATTAGGATGCCTAAAATGTGTGCAATTCCACAACTGGTTTCGGTTCCATTAAATCTCATACAAGTATTGTAAAACATTTAGGAGGAACCACCCACAATCAGAGCACAACTGCTGACAAGGAATTTGAGTAGAAAAACAACCCAAAGAAAACGTTATGCATTATATGAGAGTGTGTGCATATTTAAATAACGACCTATCATAGTCAGCGTTTTTGTTTGGGTTCTAGCCATGATAACATAAGGTGAATACTGGTTTAACCCAAGGCTGTGCTTTAGCAGTATGCAGTGGTCATTAGCGCCCTCACTGGCACCTCACTTTTGCTCCCCGTTGACAAGAAAATCTAAGTTTTTTTTCACAGAAATCCTATGCTAAGCATCCTGGATTTCACAGGTTCAGAGCACCAGGCTCACTGCAATGTTTTCTTACAGCACAGCCTAGGTTTAACCTGAGGGCGGATTTTACCTACAGCATGTACATGCATTTTGTATTGTATGAAATCAAATATGTTTAAAAAAACGTATTCATCAGTTGATTAAGTTTTATGTGTTGGCCTTCATTAGCAGAGTTTGATTAAACTCTGATAAAGGACTTTTAAATATCTATGGCAGCTGATTCACTGACTAATGTTTTGTAATTTTCCCTCTATCTATAAGATCCTGTAGTAAGCATTTAATGCCTTAATAGTTAAAATTAAACTATCATTTACTGATGCTGCACGTTTTTACCTGCAAGTCAGAGGTTTAGTTAGAAATAGGGTGCCAGAAAAAGGTAACATACAGTTAACATAAAATCACTTATTATTTTAACAGACATTACTTTTATGACTGTCAATGTGCTGGTCTGTCATCAGTTTTGAGTCTCATGCTCATATATGGATAAGGATAGCCATAAGTGAGAAAAACCAGGACAAATTTATAAACACACCTTTAATGCCACAAGAACTGCATGAGTTTTAGATTTCAGTCCTACTGTGGCTGATCCCTGTGGACAAAAACAAATGTTTCAAGTTTGCATGAAACTTAGCTGATCAGGTTGTACTGTATCTGTTACAGGTCAAAATTAAATTCAGAATAAAATTTTTAACCTAGGTTAATTCTTAATTTTTTTGTCTCCTAGCCCTAGTTATTCATGAATACTTAGGGCTAGAAGACATTTAACCTGAATTTAATTTTGACCTGTATCATATTAAATCAACTGAAGCTGCAGCATTTTTTTGGTTAAATTTTCAGGATTTTAAATGCACTGTTTATTCA